>NW_028136508.1:1800000-1965000 GCF_964662115.1 Mustela nivalis | reverse complement strand
AGGAGGGCAAGTGGGAGGCAGTCGCTCAGGCTTTTGTCTCTGGGTGTTGCGTTCACAGTGGCCGTTCAGGGTAGGGGTTGCTTCAGGGGCCGAGGAAGAGCCTTCCTCTCGGGGGATTGTCCAAGCTCCCAAGTGTTTGGGTTCATTCTGTGGGAAGGGAAGAGTACTGTTTTCTGCCACAGGGGACCCCCCAGGAGAGGGACTCTAGAGCACAGCAGTGGGTTCCCTCAACTGGAATACACACCATCTAGTTAGTCCTGCGTGCCTATGGGCATGGCAAGCCACATATGCGGGCTCTTGGTCCAATCACTGAGAGGCGTTACTTGAATAAGGTACTCACGCTGAGGGTCACAATGTGTGTTTGTGCCCATGGCGGCCCTCACACATGGGCGTGGCCTCATGGGCCATGCCGTTTTCTCCTACACTGAAGGTTTGACTCACTGCCAGCAGCAAGGTTTCTTGCCATGGGGAAGGAGGGGTTCTGACTTGTGCATCAGGTTCCGCCCTGTGCAGGGATTGGAGATAAGGTCTAGGTTCTGATGACTGAAAACCCAGGTTGGGAATGGATGGTGGCCTAAGGCAGTGGCGGGTCCAATGTGCTGGGTGTGCAGCCTACTGTGTCGGTGTCTGTTGGAAGGTCTGGGCTCAGGCTATTTGCGACAGAGCATCAGTGGTTAAGGTAGCCTATGGAATTGGGGTGTTGCCGAGGGCCAAGCAGTTTGATCCTCATTTGGGGTTTCTGGGCAGCACCATAGACAAAGTTTTTCTCCTGGGAGGCAGGCGGAGTGCTTCATTGTGGCCCCAGAATTCCCAGAAGGGAGGGTTTGTGGGCCAGGAGCCAGGAGTGTGAGGACGGAAGTCTAGGAACACAAGCTAAAGTGAGGATTGGAGCCAAGGGCAGAGCAGGCCCACTAGGCAGAGGCTGAATCAAAATCTCCTGCATCTGAAGTCAGGCTGAGGATCAGACGTTGGCTGAGGCTGGAGTATGTGCCCATGATGGCACCTTCATGAAGCGGGGGCCTCATGAGGCCAAGGAAGTTTTCCCACGCTGAGATTGGAGTTTGCCCCAAACCACCAGGTTTCCTTCTGTGGGACATTCGAGTCCTGTTGCATGGCTCCAGGACATACCATACGGAAGGACTGGAGAGCACGGTTCGAAGGATGGATCCCTGTACAGCATGCCTCGCATTCCCATTGGCCATTAGCCACAAGATATGTTTGATCTGCTGCCTCTGGGGCACGCTAACCAGGGGGCTGAGTTGAAATGGCCTCTCCTGAGGATGCATCATAATGTGCGTTTGGGTCCATGGTAACCTTGGAATGTGCTGGTTGTTCAGTGGCCCTGCGGAACTCTCCTACCTGAAGGGTTTGATACATCCCCAGTAAGTAAGCTCCCCATGTGGAGGCGAGAGTGGTTTGGTTTGGTGCCTCAGAAAAGCCCCGTGTGCTGGTCTACGAAAACAGACCTCTGAGGACGGACACATGGAAACCAGAGCTAAGGTTCAGATTAGGGCCTGGGGGCCTGTCCATTTCAACCTTCTGTCTCTGGGGACACTGTCTGAGAGTCTAAGTGGAGATAGTTGCTCCGCTGGTGTCAGAGAGCCCCTCTTAGTCCAGGGTGGCCTACACTATTGATGGCCTCAGGGGCCTTGGAGCTTTTCCCTAACCTGTAGGGTTGTGGTCAATGGATTGGGCACAATTTCCTTGGAGAGGGCAGGCACAATCTTTTGCTGTGGCTCCAGAGGCCCTAGCCTGGCGGTTGTGTGTGTCCAGGCTGAGGGGACAGAAGTCTTAAAACACAAACGCAGCTTATGAGTGGCGCCTAGGGTATGGCAGGCCGGATGTGTAGCCTGAGAGGGATCTCCTGGGCCTCTGAAACAAGGGCGAGTTTGAGGCGTTCCTTCAGGCTTTTGTCTCTGGATGTTGTGTCCGAGATAGCCGTGGATTGGAGGGGTGGCCTCAGGGACTGTGGACGAGTATCCCTCTCTGTGGATATGTCCCAGCTCCCAAGAGTTTGGGGTCATTTTGTGGGAAGGGTGGAAAAGTGTTGTCTGGCTCATGTGTCTCTCCAAGAAAGGGATTCCAGAACAGAGCCCCAGGTACGGGCGGGGCAACTGGAAAACTCAAACACTGGTGAGGATTGGGTGCATAGGGGCTTGGCAAGCCCCATATGCGGGCTCTTGGCCCAGGCCCTGACAGGCCTTTCTTTGACATGGGGCTCATGCTGAGGGTCAGAGTGTGAATTTGTGCCCAAGCAGCACTCAAGTTTGAGCGTGGCATCAGGGACCAGGAAGGTTTCTCCCACCCTGAAGGTGTGACTCCATGCCAAGAGCAAGCTTTACAGCCACGGGGAAGGAGGAGTTCTGTGTTCTGCTTGCAATACCCAGCTGTTTGGAGAATTGATATTATGTCTAAGTTCAGATATCTGAAAACCAAGGTTAGGAAAAGGTGACGGCATAAGACCATGGCGTGTCCGTAGTGCTGGGTGTGCGGCCAGCTGTCTCCTTGTCTGTCTGGACGTCTGGCTTCAGGCTGTGTCAGACAGAGCATGAGTGCCCAGAGCAGCCTATCCAGTTCGGGTACCGTCGAGGCCCGAGCAGGTTGATCCTCATCTGGGTTTTCTGGAGAGAGCCCCACAGGGAAACGTTTTTCTTCCCTTGGGCAGACCCTGGGCTGGGTTGTGATTCTGGAGTTCCTAGTCCGGAGGGCTTGTTTGCCAGGAGTGTGAGGAAGGAAGTCTGAAAACACAAGCTAGCGTGAGGTTTGGGACCGATGGCACGGCAGGCCCACTCTGAGAGGCTGAATCGAGATATCCTGCACTGAGGTCATGTCAACTCTGAGACGTGCCTCAGGCTAGAGTTTTTTCCAGCATGGCCTCTTCCTGAAGGGTGTGGGGGCTTCATGAGGCCAGGGAGGTTTGCCTACGATGGGATTTGTGAACTACTCCAAACCTCAAGGTTTCCTTCTGCACGACAGTCGAGTGCTATTGGATGGTTCCAGGAGGCCCCATACGGAAAGACTCGAGAGTAGGTGTCTAAGCATGGATGCCTGGGAACGCCACCTCATATTCCCACTCTTTAGTCAGGACAAGGCAGGCTCAATCTGCGGGCTCCTGGGTGAGCTACCCAGAGGGGAGAGTTGAAATGGACTCTCCTGAAGATGAGTCCTACTGTGGCTTGGTGGCCTGGGAGACCTTGGAATGTGGAGGTGGCTCAGGGACTCTGCAGGATTCTCCAACCTGAGGTGTTTGACACGGCTCCAACAAGGAAGCATCCCATGTGGAGACGAGAGAAGTTCTGTTCAGTGCCTCAGGAAAGCCCCATATCCTGTTCTTCGAACCAAAGCCTCTGAGGAGTGACACCTGGAAAACAAAGCAAGAGTTGAGATTAGGGCCTAAGGGCCTGTCCGGCTCAACCTTCTATCTCTGTTGACATCTGTGTGCATGCCTTCAAGGAGGTAGCAGCTCAGCTTGTGTCCGAAGGCCCCTGTGTGTGCAGGGAGGCTCCCGGTAATGGTATGTCCTCGGGGACTTGAGGTTTCTCATATTCTGGAGGTGTGTGGCCAAAGGAATGGACAGAGTTTCCCAGGAGAGAGCAGGCATGGTCCTGTGGTATGGCTCCAGAGGACCCAGCCTAGAGGCTCTGTTTGCCAGGGCTGTGGGGACAGATGTCTGAAAAAGCAAACTTGGCTCAGGTAGGGGCCAAGGTAATGGCAGGCCTGATCTCCAGTCCGAGAGGGGAGATCCTCTGGATATCAAAGGAGGGCAAGTGGGAGGCAGTCGCTCAGGCTTTTGTCTCTGGGTGTTGCGTTCACAGTGGCCGTTCAGGGTAGGGGTTGCTTCAGGGGCCGAGGAAGAGCCTTCCTCTCGGGGGATTGTCCAAGCTCCCAAGTGTTTGGGTTCATTCTGTGGGAAGGGAAGAGTACTGTTTTCTGCCACAGGGGACCCCCCAGGAGAGGGACTCTAGAGCACAGCAGTGGGTTCCCTCATCTGGAATACACACCATCTAGTTAGTCCTGCGTGCCTATGGGCATGGCAAGCCACATATGCGGGCTCTTGGTCCAATCACTGAGAGGCGTTACTTGAATAAGGTACTCACGCTGAGGGTCACAATGTGTGTTTGTGCCCAAGGCGGACCTCACACAGGGGCGTGGCCTCATGGGCCATGCCGTTTTCTCCTACACTGAAGGTTTGACTCACTGCCAGCAGCAAGGTTTCTTGCCATGGGGAAGGAGGGGTTCTGACTTGTGCATCAGGTTCTGCCCTGTGCAGGGATTGGAGATAAGGTCTAGGTTCTGATGACTGAAAACCCAGGTTGGGAATGGATGGTGGCCTAAGGCAGTGGCGGGTCCAATGTGCTGGGTGTGCAGCCAGCTGTGTCGGTGTCTGTTGGAAGGTCTGGGCTCAGGCTATTTGCGACAGAGCATCAGTGGTTAAGGTAGCCTATGGAATTGGGGTGTTGCCGAGGGCCAAGCAGTTTGATCCTCATTTGGGGTTTCTGGGCAGCACCATAGACAAAGTTTTTCTCCTGGGAGGCAGGCGGAGTGCTTCATTGTGGCCCCAGAATTCCCAGTAGGGAGGGTTTGTGGGCCAGGAGTGTGAGGACGGAAGTCTAGGAACACAAGCTAAAGTGAGGATTGGAGCCAAGGGCAGAGCAGGCCCACTAGGCAGAGGCTGAATCAAAATCTCCTGCATCTGAAGTCAGGCTGAGGATCAGACGTTGGCTGAGGCTGGAGTATGTGTCCATGATGGCACCTTCATGAAGCGGGGGCCTCATGAGGCCAAGGAAGTTTTCCCACGCTGAGTTTGGAGGTTGCCCCAAACCACCAGGTTTCCTTCTGTGGGATATTCGAGTCCTTTTGCATGGCTCCAGGACATACCATACGGAAGGACTGGAGAGCACGGTTCGAAGGATGGATCCCTGTACAGCATGCCTCGCATTCCCATTGGCCATTAGCCACAAGATATGTTTGATCTGCTGCCTGTGGGGCACGCTAACCAGGGGGCTGAGATGAAAGGCCTCTCCTGAGGATGCGTCATAATGTGCGTTTGGGTCCATGGAAACCTTGGAATGTGCTGGTTGTTCAGTGGCCCTGCGGAACTCTCCTACCTGAAGGGTTTGATACATCCCCAGTAAGTAAGCTCCCCATGTGGAGACGAGAGAGGTTTGGTTTGGTGCTTCAGAAAAGCCCCGTGTGCTGGTCTACGAAAACAGACCTCTGAGGACGGACACATGGAAACCAAAGCTAAGGTTCAGATTAGGGCCTGGGGGCCTGTCCATTTCAACCTTCTGTCTCTGGGGACACTGTCTGAGAGTCTAAGTGGAGATAGTTGCTCCGCTGGTGTCAGAGAGCCCCTCTTAGTCCAGGGTGGCCTACACTATTGATGGCCTCAGGGGCCTTGGAGCTTTTCCCTAACCTGTAGGGTTGTGGTCAATGGATTGGGCACAATTTCCTTGGAGAGGGCAGGCACAATCTTTCGCTGTGGCTCCAGAGGCCCTAGCCTGGCGGTTTTGTGGGTCCAGGCTGTGGGCACAGAGGTCTGAAAACACAAACTCAGCTTATGAGTGGCGCCTATGGTATGGCAGGCCGGATGTACAGCCCGAGAGGGAGCTCCTGGGCCTCTGAAACAAGGGCGAGTGGGAGGCGTTCCTTCAGGCTTTTGTCTCTGGATGTTGTGTCCGGGATAGCCGTGGATTGGAGGGGTGGCCTCAGGGACTGTGGACGAGTATCGCTCTCTGGGGATTTGTCCCAGCTCCCAAGAGTTTGGGGTCATTTTGTGGGAAGGGTGGAGTCGTGTTGTCTGGCTCATGTGTCTCTCCAAGAAAGGGATTCCAGAGCAGAGCCCCAGGTACGGGCTGGGCGACTGGAAAACTCAAACACTGGTGAGGATTGGGTGCATAGGGTCTTGGCAAGCCCCATATGCGGGCTCTTGGCCCAGGCCCTGACAGGCCTTTCTTTGACATGGGGCTCATGCTGAGGGTCAGAGTGTGAATTTGTGCCCAAGCAGCACTCAAGTTTGGGCGTGGCATCAGGAACCAGGAAGGTTTCTCCCACCCTGAAGGTGTGACTCCATGCCAAGAGCAAGCTTTACAGCCACGGGGAAGGAGGAGTTCTGTGTTGTGCTTGCAATACCCAGCTGTGTGGAGAACTGATATAATGTCTAAGTTCAGATATCTGAAAACCAAGGTTAGGAAAAGGTGACGGCATAAGACCATGGCGTGTCCGTAGTGCTGGGTGTGCGGCCAGCTGTCTCCTTGTCTGTCTGGACGTCTGGCTTCAGGCTGTGTCAGACAGAGCATGAGTGCCCAGAGCAGCCTATCCAGTTCGGGTACCGTCGAGGCCCGAGCAGGTTGATCCTCATCTGGGTTTTCTGGAGAGAGCCCCACAGGGAAACGTTTTTCTTCCCTTGGGCAGACCCTGGGCTGGGTTGTGGTTCTGGAGTTCCTAATCCGGAGGGCTTGTTTGCCAGGAGTGTGAGGAAGGAAGTCTGAAAACACAAGCTAGCGTGAGGTTTGGGACCGATGGCACGGCAGGCCCACTCTGAGAGGCTGAATCGAGATCTCCTGCACTGAGGTCATGTCAACTCTGAGACGTGCCTCAGGCTAGAGTTTTTGTCCAGCATGGCCTCTTCCTGAAGGGTGTGGGGGCTTCATGAGGCCAGGGAGGTTTGCCTACGATGGGATTTGTGAACTACTCCAAACCTCAAGGTTTCCTTCTGCACGACAGTCGAGTGCTATTGGATGGTTCCAGGAGGCCCCATACGGAAAGACTCGAGAGCAGGTGTCTAAGCATGGATGCCTGGGAACGCACCTCATATTCCCACTCTTTAGTCAGGACAAGGCAGGCTCAATCTGCGGGCTCCTGGGTGAGCTACCCAGAGGGGAGAGTTGAAATGGACTCTCCTGAAGATGAGTCCTACTGTGGCTTGGTGGCCTGGGAGACCTTGGTATGTGGAGGTGGCTCAGGGACTCTGCAGGATTCTCCAACCTGAGGTGTTTGACACGGCTCCAACAAGGAAGCATCCCATGTGGAGACGAGAGAAGTTCTGTTCAGTGCCTCAGGAAAGCCCCATATCCTGTTCTTCGAACCAAAGCCTCTGAGGAGTGACACCTGGAAAACAAAGCAAGAGTTGAGATTAGGGCCTAAGGGCCTGTCTGTCTCAACCTTCAGTCATGCACAGAAACTACAACCTGAGCCAATGTCTGATCCTCGCCGTGACTTCAGATGCATGAGATATTGGTTCAGATGTGCAAGGGGTACCTGCCATGCCCTCGGCCTGAAGCCCAAGCCTAGCTTGTGGTCTCAGATATCTGTCCTCACACTACTGGCCCAGAAGCCCTCAAGTTTGGCAAATCCGGACCCACAATGCAGCACTCTCCCTCCCTCGAGAAAAAATATCTTGCCTAATGAGCTGCCCAGGCACCTCAAATGAGGATCAACCTACACGGCACTCGACTGTACCCAAATTACATAGTCTAATCTGGGCATTAATGCACTGTCTGACACAACATGAGCCCGAACCTCCCGACCAAAAACCAGGCAGCTGACCGCACACTGAGCACTTCAGACCCACCATGGCCTTAGGTCATCATCTCTTCCAAACTGCGATTTTCAGGCTTCCGAACCTAGACCTTATCTCCAACCACTGCCCAGGGTTGAAAATGATGCAGAAATCAGAACTCCTTCCCCATGGCAAGAGACCTTGTGATTGGCATGTTGTCCAAAGTTCAGTGAAGTTGAAACCAGTGTGGCCCATGAGGCCCCGCCCATGCTCCCGAGCCACATTGGTCACAAACACACATTGTGACCCTCAGCCTGAGCTCAGTCCTCAAGGAATGCCTCTCAGTGGCTGGATGAAGAGACAGCATTGGGGCCTGCCATGCCCCTAGGCCCCAAATTTTAACCATAGTTTGGGTTGTCCCTTCACTCTTCCCCAGGGCTCTGCTTTGGAATTCCTCTTTGGTTGGGACACCTGAGGTAACAAAACTGAAAGGAGACCTCCCATCCCACAGATTGACGAAAAACAATTGGGACCGGGCCAAATTAACAGAGAGGAAGATTCGTCCATGGCCCATGAGGACTCCCCACATTCCACGACCATCGTTGACACAAAATCCAGAGACCAAAGCCTGAGCATGAGCCTCAGACTCGCTCTTTCTAAATATCCTGAAGAGTTCTTCTCATGGTTTGTAGATTGGGCCTGCCATACCTACGTCCCCAAACTTAAGCTGAGTTTGTGTTTTCAGACTTCTGTCCTCAAATTCCTGGGCAACACACACTCCAGGCTGGCGCCCCTGGAGCCACACATTAGGACTGTGCCTACCCCATGCATGGGAATTCTGCCCATTCCATTGTCCAAAATTTAACAAATTAGGAGAACCCTCCAATGTCCCCGAGGCCATCCCAATATCTAGGTCTCAGTGGACAACAAGGGCGGTCTGACACCAGCTGAGCATCTACGTCCACTCATACCATAGATGGATGTCCCCAGTGAAGGATATAGTACCAGACAGGACCCTAGGCCATAATCGGATCAATTGCTTTGGTTTACAGGCATGTCTCCTCAAAATCCTGGATTCCAATACCAGCATAGGGGCTTTCCTGAGGCACTCATCAGAAAAAATCTCGTCTCCACGAGAAAACTTGTGCATGGAACCTATGTCAAAATCTTAGGAGCATACTTCAGAGTCCCGGTGCCACCGCCCCATTCCAAGGTACTCATGGACACAAACACACATTAGGCCCCATGCTCAGGAAAGTCCATTACAACTCAGCCAACCCGGTTGCTCCTGCAGAGCCCTCCGATCTCAACTGTCTTGTTGCTAGGAGACAATTGGAATGCGAGGCGGGCTACCCTGGCATCCATCCTCGAATGGTGCTCTGGAGTCATTCCATATGGGATGTGTTGGAGCTGCCCAACAGGTCTCAATTGTCCCGCAGAAGGAATCCTTGAAGGGGTTATCCCACAACTCCCAAAGTGGGAAAATCTCCATGGCCTTGAGATTCCTCTCCGTTCATGAAGGGCAGTCATGCACAGAAACTACAACCTGAGCCAACGTCTGATCCTCGCCGTGACTTCAGATGCATGAGATATTGGTTCAGATGTGCAGGGGGCACCTGCCTTGCCCTCGGCCTGAAGCCCAAGTCTAGCCTGTGGTCTCAGACTTCCGTCCTCATACTACTGGCCCAGAAGCCCTCAAGTTTGGCAGTTCCGGACCCACAATGCAGCACTCTGCCTGCCCTCGAGAAAAAATATCTTGCCTATGAGCTGCCCAGGCAACTCAAATGACGATCAACCTACACGGCACTCGACTGTACCCAAATTACATAGTCTAACCTGGGCACTAATGCACTGTCTGACACAACATGAGCCCGAACCTCCCGACCAAAAACCGGGCAGCTGACCGCACACTGAGCACATCAGACCCACCATGGCCTTAGGTCATCATCTCTTCCCAACTGCGGTTTTCAGGCTTCCGAACCTAGACCTTATCTCCAACCACTGCCCAAGGTTGAAAATGATGCAGAAATCAGAACTCCTTCCCCATGGCAAGAGACCTTGTGATTGGCATGTTGTCCAAAGTTCAGTGAAGTTGAAACCAGTGTGGCCCATGAGGCCCCGCCCATGCTCCCGAGCCACATTGGTCACAAAAACACATTGTGACCCTCAGCCTGAGCCCAGTCCTCAAGGAATGCCTCTCAGTGGCTGGATGAAGAGACAGCATATGGGGCCTGCCATGCCCCTAGGCCCCAAATTTTAACCATAGTTTGGGTTGTCCCTTCACTCTTCCCCAGAGCTCTACTTTGGAATTCCTCTTTGGTTGGGACACCTAAGGTAACAAACCTGAAAGGAGACCTCCCATCCCACAGATTGACGAAAAACAATTGGGACCGGGCCAAATCCACAGAGACGAAGATTCGTCCCTGGCACATGAGGCCTTCCCACATTCCACGACCATCGTTGACACAAAATCCAGAGACCAAAGCCTGAGCAAGAGCCTCAGATTCGCTCTTTCTAAATATCCTGAAGAGTTCTTCTCATGGTTTGTAGATTGGGCCTGCCATACCTACGTCCCCAAACCTAAGCTGAGTTTGTGTTTTCAGACTTCTGTCCTCAAATTCCTGGGCAACACACACTCCAGGCTGGCACCCCTGGAGCCACACATTAGGACTGTGCCTATTCCATGTATGGGAATTCTGCCCATTCCATTGTCCAAAATTGTACAAATTAGGAGAACCCTCCAAAGTCCCCGTGGCCATCCCAATATCTAGGTCTCCGTGGACAACAAGGGCGGTCTGACACCAGCTGAGCATCTACGTCCTCTCATACCATACATGGATGTCCCCAGTGAAGGATATGGTACCAGACAGGACCCTAGGCCATAATCGGATCCATTGCTTTGGTTTACAGGCATGTCTCCTCAAAATCCTGGATTCCAATACCAGCATAGGGGCTTTCCTGAGGCACCCATCAAAAAAAATCTCGTCTCCACGGGGAAACTTGTGCATGGAACCCATGTCAAAATCTTAGGAGCATACTTCAGAGTCCCGGTGCCACCGCCCCATTCCAAGGTACTCATGGACACAAACACACATTAGGCCCCATGCTCAGGAAAGTCCATTTCAACTCAGCCAACCCGGTTGCTCCTGCAGAGCCCTCCGATCTCAACTGTCTTGTTGCTAGGAGACAATTGGAATGCGAGGCGGGCTACCCTGGCATCCATCCTCGAATGGTGCTCTGGAGTCATTCCATATGGGATGTGTTGGAGCTGCCCAACAGGTCTCAATTGTCCCGCAGAAGGAATACTTGAAGGGGTTATCCCGCAACTCCCAACGTTGGAAAACCTCAATGGCCTTGAGATTCCACTCCGTTCATGAAGGGGCAGTCATGCACCGAAACGACAACCTGAGCCAACGCCTGATACTCGCCGTGACTTCAGATGCATGAGATATTGGTTCAGATGTGCAGGGGGTACCTGCCTTGCCCTAGCCTGAAGCCCAAATCTAGCTTGTGGTCTCAGATTTCTGTCCTCACATTATTGGCCCAGAAGCCCTCAATTTGGCAATTCCCGACCCACAAGGCAGCACTCTGCCTGCCCTCGAGTAAAAATATCTTGCCTATGAGCTGCCCATGCACCTCAAATAAGGATCAACATACATGGCACTCGACTGTACCCAAATTACATAGTTTAACCTGGGCACTAATGCACTGTCTGACACAACCTGAGCCCGAACCTCCTGACCAACAACAAGGCAGCTGACCACACACTGAGCACATCAGACCCACCATGGCCTTAGGTCATCATCTCTTCCCACCTGCAGTTTTCAGGCTTCCGAAACTAGACCTTATCTCCAACCACTGCCCAAAGTTGAAAATGATGCAGAAATCAGAACTCCTTCACCATGGCAAGAGACCTTGTGATTGGCATCTTCTCCAAAGTTCAGTTTATTTGAAAACAGTGTGGCCCATGAGGCCCCGCCCATGCTCGGGAGGGACATTGGTCACAAACACACATTGTGACCCTCAGCCCTAGCCCAGTCTTCAAGTAAGGCCTCTCAGTGGCTGGATGAAGAGACAGCATATGGGGCCTGCCATGCCCCTAGGCCCCAAATTTTAACCATAGTTTGGGTTGTCCCTTCACTCTTCCCCAGGGCTCTGCTTTGGAATTCCTCTTTGGTTGGGAAACCTGAGGTAACAAAACTGAAAGAAGACCTCCCATCCAACAGATTGACGAAAAACAATTGGGACCGGGCCAAATCCACAAAGAGGAAGATTCGTCTATGTCCCATGAGGCCTCCCCACATTCTTCGGCCATCGTTGACAAAAAATCCAGAGACCAAAGCCTGAGCAAGCGCCTCAGACTCGCTCTTTCTTCATATCCTGAAGAGTTCTGCTAATGGTTTAGAGATTGGGCCTGCCATAAATACGTTCCCAAACCTAAGCTGAGTTTGGTTTTCAGACTTCTGTCCTCAAAGTCCTGGGCCACACACCCTCCATGCTGGGGCCCCTGGAGCTACACATTAGGACTGTGCCTACCCCATGCATGGGAATTCTGCCCATTCCATTGTCCAAAATTGTACAAATTAGGAGAACCCTACAAAGTCCCCGAGGCCATCCCAATATGTAGGTCTCTGTGGACAAACAAAGGCGGACTGACACCAGCTGAGCATCTACCTCCACTCATACCATAGATGGATGTACCAAGAGAAGGAGATGGAACCAGACCGGACCCTCGACCATAATCGGACCCGTTGCTTTGGTTTACAGGCATGTCTCCTCAAAATCCTGGATTCCAATACCAGCATAGCAGGTTTCCTGAGGCATCCCTCAGAAAAAATCTCGTCTCCACGAAAAACTTGTGCATGGGACCTATGTCAAAATCTTAGGAGAATACTTCAGAGTCCCGGTGCCACCGGCCCAATCCAAGGTCCTCATGGACACAAACACACATTAGGCCCCATGCTCAGGAAAGTCCATTTCAACTCAGCCACCCTGGTTGCTCCCAATAGCCATCCGATCTCAACTGTCTTGTTGCTAGGAGACAATTGGAATGCGAGGCGGGCTTCCCTGGCATCCATCCTCGATTGGTGCTCTGGAGTCATTCCATATGGGATGTGTTGGAGCTGCCCAACAGGTCTCAATTCTCCCGCAGAAGGTATCCTTGAAGGGGGCAACCCACAACTCCCAACGTGGGAAAACCTCCATGGCCTTGAGATTCCTCTCCGTTCATGAAGGGGCAGTCATGCACAGAAACTACAACCTGAGCCAACGTCTGATCCTCGCCGTGACTTCAGATGCATGAGATATTGGTTCAGATGTGCAGGGGGTACCTGCCTTGCCCTCGGCCTGAAGCCCAAGTCTAGCTTGTGTTCTCAGACTTCTGTCCTCACACTACTGGCCAAGAAGCCCTCAAGTTTGGCAATTCCGGACCCACAATGCAGCACTGTGCCTGCCCTCTAGAAAAAATATCATGACTAATGAGCTGCGCAGGCACCTAAATGAGGATCAACCTACACGGCACTCGACTGTACCCAAATTATAGAGTCTAACCTGGGCACTAGCACTGTCTAACAAAACCTGAGCCCGAACCTCCCCACCAACAACCAGGCAGCTGACCGCACACTGAGCACATCAGACCAACCATGGCCTTAGGTCATCATCTCTTCCAAACTGCGGTTTTCAGGCTTCCGAACCTAGACCTTATCTCCTACCACTGCCCAGGGTTGAAGGTGATGCAGAAATCAGAACTCCTTCCCCATGGCAAGAAACCTTGTGGTTGGCATGTTGTCCAAAGTTCAGTGTAGTTGAAACCAATGTGGCCCATGAGGCCCCGCCCATGCTCGCGAGCCACATTGGTCACAAACACACATTGTGACACTCAGCCTAACCCAGTCCTTAAGTAAGGCCTCTCAGTGGTTGGATGAAGAGACAGCATATGGGGCCTGCCATGCCCCTAGGCCCCAAATTTTAACCATAGTTTGGGTTGTCACTTCACTATTCCCCAAGGCTCTGCTTTGGAATTCCTCTTTGGTTGGGACACCTGAGGCAACATTCCTGAAAGGAGACCTCCCATCCCACAGATTGACGAAAAACAATGGGGACCGGGCAAAATCCACAGAGAGGAAGATTCGTCCATGGCCCATGAGGCCTCCCCACATTCCACGGCCATCGTTGACACAAAATAAAGAGACCAAAGCCTGAGCAAGTGCCTCAGACTCGCTCTTTCTTCATGTCTTGAAGAGTTCTTCTCATGGTTTGTAGATTGGGCCTGCCATACCTGCGTCCCCAAACCTAAGCTGAGTTTGTGTTTTCAGACTTCTGTCCTCAAAGTACTGGGCCACACACCCTCTAGCTGGGGTCCCTGGAGCCACACATTAGGACAATGCCTCCCCAATGCATGGGAATTCTGCCCATTCCATTGTCCAAAGTCCCCGAGGCCGTCCAATATGTAGTTCTCAGTGGACAAACAAGGGCGGTCTGACACCAGCTGAGCATCTACCTCCACTCATACCATAGATGGATGTCCTCAGAGAAGGAGATGGAACCAGACAGGACCCTAGGCCGTAATCGGATCCATTGCTTTGGTTTACAGGCATGTCTCCTCAAAATCCTGAATTCCAATACCAGCATAGGGGGTTTCCTGAGGCACCCATCAGAAAAAATCTCGTCTCCACTAGGAAACTTATGCATGGGAACTATGTCAAAATATTATGAGAATACTTGAGAGTCCCGGTGCCACCGCCCCATTTCAAGGTCCTCATGGACACACACATATTAGGCCCCATACTCAGGAAAGTCCATTTCAACTCAGCCACCCCGGTTGCTCCCGCAGAGCCATCCGATCTCAACTGTCTTGTAGCTAGGAGACTATTGGAATGCGAGGCGAACTTTCCTGGCATCCATCCTCGAACGGTGCTCTGGAGTCATTCCATATGGGATGTTTTGGAGCTGCCCAACAGGTCTCAATTGTCCCGCAGAAGGAATCCTTGAAGGGGGCATCCCACAACTCCCAACGTGGGAAAACCTCCATGGCCTTGAGATTCCTCTCCGTTCATGAAGGGGCAGTCATGCACAGAAACTACAACCTGAGCCAACGTCTGATCCTCGCCGTGACTTCAGATGCATGAGATATTGGTTCAGATGTGCAGGGGGTACCTGCCTTGCCCTCGGCCTGAAGCCCAAGTCTAGCTTGTGTTCTCAGACTTCTGTCCTCACACTACTGGCCCAGAAGCCCTCAAGTTTGGCAATCCCAGACCCACAATGCAGCACTGTGCCTGCCCTCTAGAAAAAATATCTTGCCTAATGAGCTGCCCAGTCACCTTAAATGAGGATCAACCTACACGGCACTCGACTGTACCCAAATTATAGAGTCTAACCTGGGCACCAATGCACTGTTTGACACAACCTGAGCCCGAACTTCCTGACCAACAACCAGGCAGCTGACCGCACACTGAGCACATCAGACCCACCATGGCCTTAGGTCATCATCTCTTCCCAACTGCGGGTTTCAGGCTTCCGAACCTAGACCTTATCTCCAAACACTGCCCAGGGTTGAAAATGATGCAGAAATCAGAACTCCTTCACCATGGAAAGAGACCTTGTGATTGGCATCTTCTCCAAAGTTCAGTTTAGTTGAAACCAGTGTGGCCCATGAGTCCCCGCCCATGCCCGCCAGCCACATTGGTCACAAACACACATTGTGAACCTCAGCCTGAGCCCAGTCTTCAAGTAAGGCCTCTCAGTGGCTGGATGAAGAGACAGCATATGGGGCCTGCCATGCCCCTAGGCCCCAAATTTTAACCATAGTTTGGGTTGTCCCTTCACTCTTCCCCAGGGCTCTGCTTTGGAATTCCTCTTTGGTTGGGACACCTGAGGTAACAAAACTGAAAGGAGACCTCCCATTCAACAGATTGACGAAAAACAATTGAGACCGGGCCAAATCCACAGAGAGGAAGATTCGTCCATGGCCCATGAGGCCTCCCCACATTCCATGGCCATCGTTGACACAAAATCCAGAGACCAAAGCCTGAGCAAGCGCCTCAGACTCGCTCTTTCTTCACATCCTGAAGAGTTCTGCTCATGGTTTGTAGATTGGGCCTGCCATACCTACGTCCCCAAACCTAAGCTGAGTTTGTGTTTTCAGACTTCTGTCCTCAAAGTCCTGGGCCACACACCCTCCATGCTGGGGCCCCTGGAGCTACACATTAGAACTGTGCCTACCCCATGCATGGGAATTCTGCCCATTCCATTGTCCAAAATTGTACAAATTAGGAGAACCCTATAAAGTCCCCGAGGCCATCCCAATATGTAGGTCTCTGTGGACAAACAAAGGCGGACTGACACCAGCTGAGCATCTACCTCCACTCATACCATAGATGGATGTACCCAGAGAAGGAGATGGAACCAGACCGGACCCTAGGCCATAATCGGACCCGTTGCTTTGGTTTACAGGCATGTCTCCTCAAAATCCTGGATTCCAATACCAGCATAGCAGGTTTCCTGAGGCATCCCTCAGAAAAAATCTCGTCTCCACGAAAAACTTGTGCATGGGACCTATGTCAAAATCTTAGGAGAATACTTCAGAGTCCCGGTGCCACCGGCCCAATCCAAGGTCCTCATGGACACAAACACACATTAGGCCCCATGCTCAGGAAAGTCCATTTCAACTCAGCCACCCTGGTTGCTCCCAATAGCCATCCGATCTCAACTGTCTTGTTGCTAGGAGACAATTGGAATGCGAGGCGGGCTTCCCTGGCATCCATCCTCGATTGGTGCTCTGGAGTCATTCCATATGGGATGTGTTGGAGCTGCCCAACAGGTCTCAATTCTCCCGCAGAAGGTATCCTTGAAGGGGGCATCCCACAACTCCCAACGTGGGAAAACCTCCATGGCCTTGAGATTCCTCTCCGTTCATGAAGGGGCAGTCATGCACAGAAACTACAACCTGAGCCAACGTCTGATCCTCGCCGTGACTTCAGATGCATGAGATATTGGTTCAGATGTGCAGGGGGTACCTGCCTTGCCCTCGGCCTGAAGCCCAAGTCTAGCTTGTGTTCTCAGACTTCTGTCCTCACACTACTGGCACAGAAGCCCTCAAGTTTGGCAATTCCGGACCCACAATGCAGCACTGTGCCTGCCCTCTAGAAAAAATATCATGATTAATGAGCTGCACAGGCACCTCAAATGAGGATCAACCTACACGGCACTCGACTGTACCCAAATTATAGAGTCTAACCTGGGCACTAGCACTGTCTAACAAAACCTGAGCCCGAACCTCCCCACCAACAACCAGGCAGCTGACCGCACACTGAGCACATCAGACCAACCATGGCCTTAGGTCATCATCTCTTCCAAACTGCGGTTTTCAGGCTTCCGAACCTAGACCTTATCTCCTACCACTGCCCAGGGTTGAAGGTGATGCAGAAATCAGAACTCCTTCCCCATGGCAAGAAACCTTGTGGTTGGCATGTCGTCCAAAGTTCAGTGTAGTTGAAACCAATGTGGCCCATGAGGCCCCGCCCATGCTCGCGAGCCACATTGGTCACAAACACACATTGTGACACTCAGCCTAACCCAGTCCTTAAGTAAGGCCTCTCAGTGGTTGGATGAAGAGACAGCATATGGGGCCTGCCATGCCCCTAGGCCCCAAATTTTAACCATAGTTTGGGTTGTCACTTCACTATTCCCCAAGGCTCTGCTTTGGAATTCCTCTTTGGTTGGGACACCTGAGGCAACATTCCTGAAAGGAGACCTCCCATCCCACAGATTGACGAAAAACAATGGGGACCGGGCAAAATCCACAGAGAGGAAGATTCGTCCATGGCCCATGAGGCCTCCCCACATTCCACGGCCATCGTTGACACAAAATAAAGAGACCAAAGCCTGAGCAAGTGCCTCAGACTCGCTCTTTCTTCATGTCTTGAAGAGTTCTTCTCATGGTTTGTAGATTGGGCCTGCCATACCTGCGTCCCCAAACCTAAGCTGAGTTTGTGTTTTCAGACTTCTGTCCTCAAAGTACTGGGCCACACACCCTCTAGCTGGGGTCCCTGGAGCCACACATTAGGACAATGCCTCCCCAATGCATGGGAATTCTGCCCATTCCATTGTCCAAAGTCCCCGAGGCCGTCCAATATGTAGTTCTCAGTGGACAAACAAGGGCGGTCTGACACCAGCTGAGCATCTACCTCCACTCATACCATAGATGGATGTCCTCAGAGAAGGAGATGGAACCAGACAGGACCCTAGGCCGTAATCGGATCCATTGCTTTGGTTTACAGGCATGTCTCCTCAAAATCCTGAATTCCAATACCAGCATAGGGGGTTTCCTGAGGCACCCATCAGAAAAAATCTCGTCTCCACTAGGAAACTTATGCATGGGAACTATGTCAAAATATTATGAGAATACTTGAGAGTCCCGGTGCCACCGCCCCATTTCAAGGTCCTCATGGACACACACATATTAGGCCCCATACTCAGGAAAGTCCATTTCAACTCAGCCACCCCGGTTGCTCCCGCAGAGCCATCCGATCTCAACTGTCTTGTAGCTAGGAGACTATTGGAATGCGAGGCGATCTTTCCTGGCATCCATCCTCGAACGGTGCTCTGGAGTCATTCCATATGGGATGTTTTGGAGCTGCCCAACAGGTCTCAATTGTCCCGCAGAAGGAATCCTTGAAGGGGGCATCCCACAACTCCCAACGTGGGAAAACCTCCATGGCCTTGAGATTCCTCTCCGTTCATGAAGGGGCAGTCATGCACAGAAACTACAACCTGAGCCAACGTCTGATCCTCGCCGTGACTTCAGATGCATGAGATATTGGTTCAGATGTGCAGGGGGTACCTGCCTTGCCCTCGGCCTGAAGCCCAAGTCTAGCTTGTGTTCTCAGACTTCTGTCCTCACACTACTGGCCCAGAAGCCCTCAAGTTTGGCAATCCCAGACCCACAATGCAGCACTGTGCCTGCCCTCTAGAAAAAATATCTTGCCTAATGAGCTGCCCAGTCACCTTAAATGAGGATCAACCTACACGGCACTCGACTGTACCCAAATTATAGAGTCTAACCTGGGCACCAATGCACTGTTTGACACAACCTGAGCCCGAACTTCCTGACCAACAACCAGGCAGCTGACCGCACACTGAGCACATCAGACCCACCATGGCCTTAGGTCATCATCTCTTCCCAACTGCGGGTTTCAGGCTTCCGAACCTAGACCTTATCTCCAAACACTGCCCAGGGTTGAAAATGATGCAGAAATCAGAACTCCTTCACCATGGAAAGAGACCTTGTGATTGGCATCTTCTCCAAAGTTCAGTTTAGTTGAAACCAGTGTGGCCCATGAGTCCCCGCCCATGCCCGCCAGCCACATTGGTCACAAACACACATTGTGAACCTCAGCCTGAGCCCAGTCTTCAAGTAAGGCCTCTCAGTGGCTGGATGAAGAGACAGCATATGGGGCCTGCCATGCCCCTAGGCCCCAAATTTTAACCATAGTTTGGGTTGTCCCTTCACTCTTCCCCAGGGCTCTGCTTTGGAATTCCTCTTTGGTTGGGACACCTGAGGTAACAAAACTGAAAGGAGACCTCCCATTCAACAGATTGACGAAAAACAATTGAGACCGGGCCAAATCCACAGAGAGGAAGATTCGTCCATGGCCCATGAGGCCTCCCCACATTCCATGGCCATCGTTGACACAAAATCCAGAGACCAAAGCCTGAGCAAGCGCCTCAGACTCGCTCTTTCTTCACATCCTGAAGAGTTCTGCTCATGGTTTGTAGATTGGGCCTGCCATACCTACGTCCCCAAACCTAAGCTGAGTTTGTGTTTTCAGACTTCTGTCCTCAAAGTCCTGGGCCACACACCCTCCATGCTGGGGCCCCTGGAGCTACACATTAGAACTGTGCCTACCCCATGCATGGGAATTCTGCCCATTCCATTGTCCAAAATTCTACAAATTAGGATAACCCTCCAAATTCCCCGAGGCCATCCCAATATGTAGGTCTCTGTGGACAAACAAGGGCGGTCTGACACCAGCTGAGCATCTACCTCCACTCATACCATAGATGGATGTCCCCAGAGAATGAGATGGAACCAGACAGGACCCTATGCCATAATCGGATCCATTGCTTTGGTTTACAGGCATGTCTCCTCAAAATCCTGGATTCCAATACCAGCATAGGGGGTTTCCTGAGGCACCCATCAGAAAAATTCTCGTCTCCACGAGGAAACTTGTGCATGGGACCTATGTCAAAATCTTAGGAGAATAATTCAGAGTCCCGGTGTCACCGCCCCATTCCAAGGTCCTCATGGACACAAACACACATTAGGCCCCATGCTCAGGAAAGTCCATTTCAACTCAGCCACCCCGGTTGCTCCCAATAGCCATCCGATCTCAACTGTCTTGTTGCTAGGAGACAATTGGCATGCGAGGCGGGCTTCCTTGGCATCCATCCTCGATCTGTGCTCTGGAGTAATTCCATATGGGATGTGTTGGAGCTGCCCAACAGGTCTCAATTGTCCCGCAGAAGGTATCCTTGAAGGGGGCATCCCACAACTCCCAACGTGGGAAAACCTCCATGGCCTTGAGATACCTCTCCGTTCATGAAGGGGCAGTCATGCACAGAAACTACAACCTGAGCCAACGCCTGATCCTCGCCGTGACTTCAGATGCATGAGATATTGGTTCAGATGTGCAGGGGGTACCTGCCTTGCCCTCGGCCTGAAGCCCAAGTCTAGCTTGTGTTCTCAGACTTCTGTCCTCACACTACTGGCCCAGAAGCCCTCAAGTTTGGCAATTCCGGACCCACAATGCAGCACTGTGCCTGCCCTCTAGAAAAAATATCATGCCTAATGAGCTGCGCAGGCACCTCAAATGAGGATCAACCTACACGGCACTCGACTGTACCCAAATTATAGAGTCTAACCTGGGCACTAGCACTGTCTAACAAACCCTGAGCCCGAACCTCCTGACCAACAACCAGGCAGCTGACCGCACAATGAGCACATCAGACCCAGCATGGCCTTAGGTCATCATCTCTTCCAAACTGCGGTTTTCAGGCTTCCAAACCTAGACCTTATCTCCTACCACTGCCCAGGGTTGAAGGTGATGCAGAAATCATAACTCCTTCTCCATGGCAAGAAACCTTGTGGTTGGCATGTCGTCCAAAGTTCAGTGTAGTTGAAACCAATGAGGCCCATGAGGCCCCGCCCATGCTCGCGAGCCACATTGGTCACAAACACACATTGTGACACTCAGCCTGAGCCCAGTCCTCAAGTAAGGCCTCTCAGTGGTTGGATGAAGAGACAGCATATGGGGCCTGCCATGCCCCTAGGCCCCAAATTTTAACCATAGTTTGGGTTGTCACTTCACTATTCCCCAAGGCTCTGCTTTGGAATTCCTCTTTGGATGGGACACCTGAGGTAACAAACCTGAAAGGAGACCTCCCATCCCACAGATTGACGAAAAACAATGGGGACTGGGCCAAATCCACAGAAGGAAGATTCGTCCATGGCCCATGAGGCCTCCCCACATTCCACGGCCATCGTTGACACAAAATCCAGAGACCAAAGTCTGAGCAAGTGCCTCAGACTCGCTCTTTCTTCATGTCCTGAAGAGTTCTTCTCATGGTTTGTAGAATGTGCCTGCCATACCTGCGTCCCCAAACCTAAGCTGAGTTTGTGTTTTCAGACTTCTGTCCTCAAAGTCCTGGGCCACACACCCTCTAGGCTGGGGTCCCTGGAGCCACACATTAGGACAATGCCTCCCCAATGCATGGGAATTCTGCCCATTCCATTGTCCAAAATTGTACAAATTAGGTGAAACCTCCAAAGTCCCCGAGGCCATCCCAATATGTAGTTCTCAGTGGACAAACAAGGGCGGTCTGACACCAGCTGAGCATCTACCTCCACTCATACCATAGATGGATGTCCTCAGAGAAGGAGATGGAACCAGACAGGACCCTAGGCCGTAATCGGATCCATTGCTTTGGTTTACAGGCATGTCTCCTCAAAATCCTGGATTCCAATACCAGCATAGGGGGTTTCCTGAGGCACCCATCAGAAAAAATCTCGTCTCCACTAGGAAACTTATGCATGGGAACTATGTCAAAATATTATGAGAATACTTCAGAGTCCCGGTGCCTCCGCCCCATTTCAAGGTCCTCATGGACACACACATATTAGGCCCCATACTCAGGAAAGTCCATTTCAACTCAGCCACCCCGGTTGCTCCCGCAGAGCCATCCGATCTCAACTGTCTTGTAGCTAGGAGACTATTGGAATGCGAGGCGATCTTTCCTGGCATCCATCCTCGAACGGTGCTCTGGAGTCATTCCATATGGGATGTTTTGGAGCTGCCCAACAGGTCTCAATTGTCCCGCAGAAGGAATCCTTGAAGGGGGCATCCCACAACTCCCAACGTGGGAAAACCTCCATGGCCTTGAGATTCCTCTCCGTTCATGAAGGGGCAGTCATGCACAGAAACTACAACCTGAGCCAACGTCTGATCCTCGTCGTGACTTCAGATGCATGAGATATTGGTTCAGATGTGCAGGGGGTACCTGCCTTGCCCTCGGCCTGAAGCCCAAGTCTAGCTTGTGTTCTCAGACTTCTGTCCTCACACTACTGGCCCAGAAGCCCTCAAGTTTGGCAATTCCGGACCCACAATGCAGCACTGTGCCTGCCCTCTAGAAAAAATATCTTGCCTAATGAGCTGCCCAGTCACCTTAAATGAGGATCAACCTACACGGCACTCGACTGTACCCAAATTATATAGTCTAACCTGGGCACCAATGCACTGTTTGACACAACCTGAGCTCGAACCTCCTGACCAACAACCAGGCAGCTGACCGCACACTGAGCACATCAGACCCACCATGGCCTTAGGTCATCATCTCTTCCAAACTGCGGTTTTCAGGCTTCCGAACCTAGACCTTATCTCCAAAACTGCCCAGGGTTGAAAATGATGCAGAAATCAGAACTCCTTCACCATGGCAAGAGACCTTGTGATTGGCATCTTCTCCAAAGTTCAGTTTAGTTGAAACCAGTGTGGCCCATGAGTCCCCGCCCATGCTCGCAAGCCACATTGGTCACAAACACACATTGTGAACCTCAGCCTGAGCCCAGTTTTCAAGTAAGGCCTCTCAGTGGTTGGATGAAGAGACAGCATATGGGGCTTGCCATGCCCCTAGGCCCCAAATTTTAACCATATTTTGGGTTGTCCCTTCACTCTTCCCCAGGGCTCTGCTTTGGAATTCCTCTTTGGTTGGGACACCTGAGGTAACAAAACTGAAAGGAGACCTCCCATCCAACAGATTGACGAAAAACAATTGGGACCGGGCCAAATCCACAGAGAGGAATATTCGTCTATGTCCCATGAGGCCTCCCCACATTCCACGGCCATCGTTGACACAAAATCCAGAGACCAAAGCCTGAGCAAGCGCCTCAGACTCGTTCTTTCTTCACATCCTGAAGAGTTCTGCTCATGGTTTGTAGATTGGGCCTGCCATACCTACGTCCCCAAACCTAAGCTGAGTTTGTGTTTTCAGACTTCTGTCCTCAAAGTCCTGGGCCACACACCCTCCATGCTGGGGCCCCTGGAGCTACACATTAGGACTGTGCCTACCCCATGCATGGGAATTCTGCCCATTCCATTGTCCAAAATTGTACAAATTAGGAGAACCCTCCAAAGTCCCCGAGGCCATCCCAATATGTAGGTCTCTGTGGACAAACAAAGGCGGACTGACACCAGCTGAGCATCTACCTCCACTCATACCATAGATGGATGTACCAAGAGAAGGAGATGGAACCAGACCGGACCCTCGGCCATAATCGGACTCATTGCTTTGGTTTAAAGGCATGTCTCCTCAAAATCCTGGATTCCAATACCAGCATAGCAGGTTTCCTGAGGCATCCATCAGAAAAAATCTCGTCTCCACGAAAAACTTGTGCATGGGACCTATGTCAAAATCTTAGGAGAATACTTCAGAGTCCCGGTGCCACCGCCCCATTCCAAGGTCCTCATGGACACAAACACACATTAGGCCCCATGCTCAGGAAAGTCCATTTCAACTCAGCCACCCTGGTTGCTCCCAATAGCCATCCGATCTCAACTGTCTTGTTGCTAGGAGACAATTGGAATGCGAGGCAGGCTTCCCTGGCATCCATCCTCGAACGTTGCTCTGGAGTCATTCCATATGGGATGAGTTGGAGCTGCCCAACAGGTCTCAATTCTCCCGCAGTAGATATCCTTGAAGGGGGCATCCCACAACTCCCAACGTGGGAAAACATTCATGGCCTTGAGATTCCTCTCCGTTCATGAAGGGGCAGTCATGCACAGAAACTACAACCTGAGCCAACGTCTGATCCTCGTCGTGACTTCAGATGCATGAGATATTGGTTCAGATGTGCAGGGCGTACTGGCCTTGCCTTCGGCCTGAAGCCCAAGTCTAGCTTTTGTTCTCAGACTTTTGTCCTCACACTACTGGCCCAGATGCCCTCACGTTTGGCAATTCCGGACCCACAATGCAGCACTGTGCCTGCCCTCTAGAAAAAATATCTTGCCTAATGAACTGCTTGGGCACCTCAAATCAGGATCAACCTAACGGCACTCGAATGTACCCAAATTATATAGTCTAACCTGGGCACTAATGCACTGTCTGACACAACCTGAGCCTGAACCTCCTGACCAACAACCAGGCAGCTGACCGCACACTGAGCACATCAGAACCACCATGGCCTTAGGTCATCATCTCTTCCCAACAGTGGTTTTCAGGATTCAGATCCTAGACCTTATATCCAACCACAACCCAGGGTTGAAAATGATGCAGAAATCAGAACTCCTTCCCCATGGCAAGAGACCTTGTGATTGGCATGTTGTCCAAAGTTCTGTGTAGATGAAACCAGTGTGGCCCATTAGGCCCCGCACATGCTCGCGGGCCACATTGGTCACAAACACACATTGTGACCCTCAGCCTCAGCCCAGTCCTCAAGTAAGGCCTCTCAGTGGCTGGATGAAGAGACAGCATATGGGGCCTGCCATGCCCCTAGGCCCCAAATTTTAACCATAGTTTTGGTTGTCCCCTCACTCTTCCCCAGGGCTCTGCTTTGGAATTCCGCTTTGGTTGGGACACCTGAGGTAACAAACCTGAAAGGAGACCTCCCATCCCACAGATTGACGAAAAACAATTGAGACCGGGCCAAATCCACAGAGAGGAAGGTTCGTCCATGGCCAATGAGATTCACCACATTCCACGGCCATCGTTGACACAAAATCCAGAGACCAATGCATGAGCAAGCGCCTCAGACTCGCTCTTTCTTCATATATTGAAGAGTTCTTCTCATGCTTTGTAGATTGGGACTGCCACACCTACGTCCCCAAACTTAAGCAGAGTTTGTGTTTTCAGACTTCTGTCCTCAAAGTCCTGGGCCACACACCCTACAGGCTGGGGCCCCTGGAGCCACACATTAGGACTGTGCCTATTCCATGTATGGGAATTCTGCCCATTCCATTGTCCAAAATTGTACAAATTAGGAGAACCCTCCAAAGTCCCCGAGGCCATCCCAATATGTAGGTCTCTTTGGACAAACAAGGGCGGTCAGACACCAGCTGAGCATCTACCTCCACTCATAACATACATGGATGTCCCCAGAGAATGAGATGGTACCAGAGGAACCTAGGCCATAATTGGATCCATGGCTTTGGTTTACAGGCATGTCTCCTCAAAAGCATGGATTCCTATACCAGCAGAGGGGGTTTCCTGAGGCACCCATCAGAAAAAATCTCGTCTCCACAAGGAAACTTGTGCTTGGGACCTATGTCAAAATCTTAGGAGAATAATTCAGAGTCCCGGTGCCACCGCTCCATACCGAGGTCCTCATGGACACAAACACACATTAGGTCCCAAGCTCAGGAAAGTCCATTTCAACTCAGCCAACCCGGTTGATCCCGCAGAGCCATCCGATCTCAACTGTCTTGTTGCTAGGAGAAATTTGGAATGCGAGGCGGGCTTCCCTGGCATACATCCTCGAACGTTGCTCTGGAGTCATTCCATATGGGATGAGTTGGAGCTGCCCAACAGGTCTCAATTGTCCCGCAGAAGGAATCCTTGAAGGGGGCATCCCAGAACTCCCAACGTGGAAAAACCTCCATGGCCTTGAGAATCCTCTCCGTTCATGAAGGGGCAGTCATGCACAGAAACTACAACCTGAGCCAACGTCTGATCCTCGCCGTGACTTCAGATGCATGAGATATTGGTCAGATGTACAGGGGGTACCTGCCTTGCCCTCGGCCTGAAGCCCAAGTCTAGCTTGTGGTCTCAGACTTCTGTCCTCACAGTACTGGCCCAGAAGCCCTCAAGTTTGGCAATTCCGGACCCACAATGCAGCACTCTGCCTGCCCTCGAGAAAAAATATATTGCCTAATGAGCTGCCCAGGAACCTCAAATGAGGATCAAAATACACGGCACTTGACTGTACCCAAATTACATAGTCTAACCTGGGCACTAATGCACTGTCTGACACAACCTGAGCCCGAACCTCCTGACCAACAACCAGGCAGCTGACCGCACACTGAGCACATCAGACCCACCATGGCCTTAGGTCATCATCTCTTCCCAACTGCGGCTTTCAGGCTTCCGAACCTAAACCTTATCTCCAACCCCTGCCCAGGGTTGAAATTGATGCAGAAATCAGAACTCCTTCCCCATGGCAAGAGACCTTGTGATTGGCATGTTGTCCTAAGTTCAGTGTAGTTAAACCAGTGTGGCCCATGAGGCCCCACCCATGCTCGCGTGCCACATTGGTCACAAACACACATTGTGACCCTCAGCCTGAGCCCTGTCCTCAAGTAAGGCCTCTCAGGGGCTGGATGAAGAGACAGCATATGGGGCCTGCCATGCCCCTAGGCCCCAAATTTTAACCATAGTTTTGGTTGTCCCCTCACTCTTCCCCAGGGCTCTGCTTTGGAATTCCTCTTTGGTTGGGACACCTGAGGTAACAAACCTGAAAGGAGACCTCCAATCCCACAGATTGACGAAAAACAATTGGGACCGGGCCAAATGCCAAGAGATGAAGATTCGTCCATGTTTCATTAGTCCTCCCCTCATTCCACGGCCATTGTTGACAAAAAATCCAGAGACCAAAGCCTGAGCAAGCGCCTCAGACTCGCTCTTTCTTCATATCCCGAAGACTTCTTCTCATGGTTTGTAGATTGGGCCTGCCATACCTACGTCCCCAAACCTAAGCTGAGTTTGTGTTTTCAGACTTCTGTCCTCAAAGTCCTGGGACACACCCTCCAGGCTGTGGCCCCTGGAGCCACACATTAGGACTGTGCCTACCCCATACATGGGAATTCTGCCCATTCCATTGTCCAAAATTGTACAAATTAGGATAACCCTCCAAATTCCCCGAGGCCATCGCAATATGTAGGTCTCTGTGGACAAACAAGGGCGGTCTGACACCAGCTGAGCATCTACCTCCACTCATACCATAGATGGATGTCCCCAGAGAATGAGATGGAACCAGACAGGACCCGAGGCCATAATCGGATCCATTGCTTTGGTTTACAGGCATGTCTCCTCAAAATCCTGGATTCCAATACCAGCATAGGGGGTTTCCTGAGGCACCCATCAGAAAAAGTCTCGTCTCCACGAGGAAACTTGTGCATGGGACCTATGTCAAAATCTTAGGAGAATAATTCAGAGTCCCGGTGTCACCGCCCCATTCCAAGGTCCTCATGGACACAAACATATTAGATCCCATACTCAGGAAAGTCCATTTCAACTCAGCCACCCCGGTTGCTCCCAATAGCCATCCGATCTCAACTGTCTTGTTGCTAGGAGACAATTGGAATGCGAGGCGGGCTTCCTTGGCATCCATCCTCGATCGGTGCTCTGGAATAATTCCATATGGGATGTGTTGGAGCTGCCCAACAGGTCTCAATTGTCCCGCAGAAGGTATCCTTGAAGGGGGCATCCCACAACTCCCAACGTGGGAAAACCTCCATGGCCTTGAGATACCTCTCCGATCATGAAGGGGCAGTCATGCACAGAAACTACAACCTGAGCCAACGCCTGATCCTCGCCGTTATTTCAGAATCATGAGATATTGGTTCAGATGTGCAGGGGGTACCTGCCTTGCCCTCGGCCTGAAGCCCAAGTCTAGCTTGTGTTCTCAGACTTCTGTCCTCACACTACTGGCCCAGAAGCCCTCAAGTTTGGCAATTCCGGACCCACAGTGCAGCACTCTGCCTGCCCTCTAGAAAAAATATCATGCCTAATGAGCTGCGCTGGCACCTCAAATGAGGATCAACCTACACGGCACTCGACTGTACCCAAATTATAGAGTCTAACCTGGGCACTAGCACTGTCTAACAAAACCTGAGCCCGAACCTCCCGACCAACAACCAGGCAGCTGACGGCACACTGAGCACATCAGACCCACCATGGCCTTAGGTCATCATCTCTTCCAAACTGCGGTTTTCAGGCTTCCGAACCTAGACCTTATCTCCAACCCCTGCCCAGGGTTGAAAATGATGCAGAAATCAGATCTCCTTCCCCATGGCAAGAGACCTTGTGGTTGGCATGTTGTCCAAAGTTCAGTGTAGTTGAAACCAATGTGGCCCATGATGCCCCGCCCATGCTCGCGAGCCACATTGGTCACAAACACACATTGTGACACTCAGCCTGAGCCCAGTCCTCAAGTAAGGCCTCTCAGTGGTTGGATGAAGAGACAGCATATGGGGCCTGCCATGCCCCTAGGCCCCAAATTTTAACCATAGTTTGGGTTGTCACTTCACTATTCCCCAAGGCTCTGCTTTGGAATTCCTCTTGGGTTGGGACACTTGAGTTAACAAACCTGAAAGGAGACCTCCCATCCCACAGATTGACGAAAAACAATGGGGACCGGGCCAAATCCACAGAGAGGAAGATTCGTCCATGGCCCATGAGGCCTCCCCACATTCCACGGCTATCGTTGACACAAAATCCAGAGACCAAAGCCTGAGCAAGCGCCTCAGAATCGCTCTTTCTTCATGTCCTGAAGAGTTCTTCTCATGGTTTGTAGATTGGGCCTGCCATATCTGCGTCCTCAAACCTAAACTGAGTTTGTGTTTTCAGACTTCTGTCCTCAAAGTCCTGGGCCACACACCCTCCAGGCTGGGGCCCCTGGAGCCACACATTAGGACTGTGCCTACCCCATGCATGGAAATTCTGCCCATTCCATTGTCCAAAATTGGACAATTTAGGAGAACCCTCCAAAGTCCCCGAGGCCGTCCAATATGTAGTTCTCAGTGGACAAACAAGGGCGGTCTGACACCAGCTGAGCATCTACCTCCACTCATACCATAGATGGATGTCCTCAGAGAAGGAGATGGAAACAGACAGGACCCTAGGCCGTAATCGGATCCATTGCTTTGGTTTACAGGCATGTCTCCTCAAAATCCTGGATTCCAATACCAGCATAGGGGGTTTCCTGAGGCACCCATCAGAAAAAAATCTCGTCTCCACTAGGAAACTTATGCATGGGAACTATGTCAAAATATTATGAGAATACTTCAGAGTCCCGGTGCCACCGCCCCATTTCAAGGTCCTCATGGACACACACATATTAGATCCCATACTCAGGAAAGTCCATTTCACCTCAGCCACCCCGGTTGCTCCCGCAGAGCCATCCGATCTCAACTGTCTTGTAGCTAGGAGACTATTGGAATGCGAGGAGGTCTTTCCTGGCATCCATCCTCGAACGGTGCTCTGGAGTCATTCCATATGAGATGTTTTGGAGCTGCCCAACAGGTCTCAACTGTCCCGCAGAAGAAATCCTTGAAGGGGGCATCCCACAACTCCCAACGTTGGAAAACCTCCATGGCCTTGAGATTCCTCTCCGTTCATGAAGGGGTAGTCATGCACAGAAACTACAACCTGAGCCAAAGTCTGATCCTCGTCGTGACTTCAGATGCATGAGATATTGGTTCAGATGTGCAGGGGGTACCTGCCTTGCCCTCGGCCTGAAGCCCAAGTCTAGCTTGTGTTCTCAGACTTCTGTCCTCACACTACTGGCCCAGAAGCCCTCAAGTTTGGCAATTCCGTCCCACAATGCAGCACTGTGCCTGCCCTCCAGAAAAAATATCTTGCCTAATGAGCTGCCCAGTCACCTTAAATGAGGATCAACCTACACGGCACTCGACTGTACCCAAATTATAGAGTCTAACCTGGGAACAAATGCACTGTCTGACACAACCTGAGCCCGAACCTCCAGACCAACAACCAGGCAGCTTACTGCACACTGAGCACATCAGAACCACCATGGCCTTAGGTCATCATCTCTTCCCAACTGTGGTTTTCAGGATTCAGAACCTAGACCTTATATCCAACCACAGCCCAGGGTTGAAAATGATGCAGAAATCAGAACTCCTTCCCCATGGCAAGAGACCTTGTGATTGGCATGTTGTCCAAAGTTCTGTGTAGATGAAACCAGTGTGGCCCATGAGGCCCCACACATGCTCGCGGGCCACATTGGTCACAAACACACATTGTGACCCTCAGCCTGAGCCCAGTCCTCAAGTAAGGCCTCTCAGTGGCTGGATGAAGAGACAGCATATGGGGCCTGCCATGCCCCTAGGCCCCAAATTTTAACCATAGTTTGGATTGTCCCTTCACTCTTCCCCAGGGCTCTGCTTTGGAATTCCTCTTTGGTTGGGACACCTGAGGTAACAAACATGAAATGAGACCTCCCATCCCACAGATTGACGAAAAACAATTGGGACCGGGCCAAATCCACAGAGAGGAAGGTTCGTCCATGGCCCATGAGCTTCACCAAATTCCACGGGCATCGTTGACACAAAATCCAGAGACCAAAGCTTGAGCAAGCGACTCAGACTCGCTCTTTCTTCATATCCTGAAGAGTTCTTCTAATGGTTTGTAGATTGGGACTGCCACAGCTACGTCCCCAAACCTCAGCTGAGTTTGTGTTTTCAGACTTCTGTCCTCAAAGTCCTGGGCCACACACCCTCCAGGCTGGGGCCCCTGGAGCCAACATTAGGACTGTTCCTACCCCATGCATGGTAATTCTGCCCATTCCATTGTCCTAAATTGTACAAATTAGGAGAACCCTCCAAAGTCCCCGAGGCCATCCCAATACTAGGTCTCTGTGGACAAACAAGGGCGGTCTGACACCAGCTGAGCTTCTACCTCCACTCATAACATACATGGATGTCCCCAGAGAAGGAGATGGTACCAGACAGGAACCTAGTCCATAATCGGATCCATGGCTTTGGTTTACCGGCATGTCTACTCAAAAGCATGGATTCCAATACCAGCAGAGGGGGTTTCCTGAGGCACCCATCAGAAAACATCTCGTCTCCACGAGGAAACTTGTGCTTGGGACCTATGTCAAAATCTTAGGAGAATAATTCAGAGTCCCGGTGCCACCGCTCCGTACCAAGGTCCTCATGGACACAAACACACATTAGGCCCCATGCTAAGGAAAGTCCATTTCAACTCAGCCATCCCGGTTGCTCCCGCAGAGCCATCCGATCTCAACTGTCTTGTTGCTAGGAGACATTTGGAATGTGAGGCGGGATTCCCTGGCATACATCCTCGAACGTTGCTCTGGAGTCATTCCATATGGGATGTGTTGGAGCTGCCCAACAGGTCTCAATTGTCCCGCAGAAGGAATCCTTGAAGGGGGCATCCCAGAACTCCCAACGTGGGAAAACCTCCATGGCCTTGAGATTCCTCTCCGTTCATGAAGGGGCAGTCATGCACAGAAACTACAACCTGAGCCAACGTCTGATCCTCGCCGTGACTTCAGATGCATGAGATATTGGTCAGATGTGCAGGGGGTACCTGCCTTGCCCTCGGCCTGAAGCCCAAGTCTAGCTTGTGGTCTCAGACTTCTGTCCTCATACTACTGGCCCAGAAGCCCTCAAGTTTGGCAATTCCGGACCCACAATGCAGCACTCTGCCTGCCCTCGAGAAAAAATATCTTGCCTAATGAGCTGCCCAGGTACCTCAAATGAGGATCAACATACACGGCACTCGACTGTACCCAAATTACATAGTCTAACCTGGGCACTAATGCACTGTCTGACACAACCTGAGCCCGAACCTCCTGACCAACAACCAGGCAGCTGACTGCACACTGAGCACATCAGACCCACCATGGCCTTAGGTCATCATCTCTACCCAACTGCGGCTTTCAGGTTTCCGAACCTAAACCTTATCTCCAACCCCTGCCCAGGGTTGAAAATGATGCAGAAATCAGAACTCCTTCCCCATGGCAAGAGACCTTGTGATTGGTATGTTGTCCTAAGTTCAGTGTAGTTAAACCAGTGTGGCCCATGAGGCCCCGCCCATGCTCGCGGCCCACATTGGTCACAAACACACATTGTGACCCTCAGCCTGAGCCCTGTCCTCAAGTAAGGCCTCTCAGGGGCTGGATGAAGAGACAGCATATGGGGCCTGCCATGCCCCTAGGCCCCAAATTTTAACCATAGTTTGGGTTGTCCCCTCACTTTTCCCCAGGGCTCTGCTTTGGAATTCCTCTTTGGTTGGGACACCTGAGGTAACAAACCTGAAAGGAGACCTCCAATCCCACAGATTGACGAAAAACAATTGGGACCGGGCCAAATGCCAAGAGATGAAGATTCGTCCATGTTTCATTAGTCCTCCCCTCATTCCACGGCCATTGTTGACAAAAAATCCAGAGACCAAAGCCTGAGCAAGCGCCTCAGACTCGCTCTTTCTTCATATCCCGAAGACTTCTTCTCATGGTTTGTAGATTGGGCCTGCCATACCTACGTCCCCAAACCTAAGCTGAGTTTGTGTTTTCAGACTTCTGTCCTCAAAGTCCTGGGACACACCCTCCAGGCTGTGGCCCCTGGAGCCACACATTAGGACTATGCCTACCCCATACATGGGAATTCTGCCCATTCCATTGTCCAAAATTGTACAAATTAGGATAACCCTCCAAATTCCCCGAGGCCATCGCAATATGTAGGTCTCTGTGGACAAACAAGGGCGGTCTGACACCAGCTGAGCATCTACCTCCACTCATACCATAGATGGATGTCCCCAGAGAATGAGATGGAACCAGACAGGACCCGAGGCCATTATCGGATCCATTGCTTTGGTTTACAGGCATGTCTCCTCAAAATCCTGGATTCCAATACCAGCATAGGGGGTTTCCTGAGGCACCCATCAGAAAAAGTCTCGTCTCCACGAGGAAACTTGTTCATGGGACCTATGTCAAAATCTTAGAAAAATAATTCAGAGTCCCGGTGTCACCGCCCCATTCCAAGGTCCTAATGGACACAAACACACATTAGGCCCCATGCTCAGGAAAGTCCATTTCAACTCAGCCACCCCGTTTGCTCCTGCAGAGCCATCCGATCTCAACTGTCTTGTTGCTAGGAGACAATTGGAATGCGAGGCGGGCTTCCCTGGCATCCATCCTTGAACGGTGCTCTGGAGTCATTCCATATGGGATATTTTGGAGCTGCCAAACAGGTCTCAATTGTCCCGCAGAAGGAATCCTTGAAGGGGCATCCAAGAACTCCCAACGTGGGAAAACCTCCATGGCCTTGAGATTCCTCTCCGTTCATGAAGGTTCAGTCATGCACAGAAACTACAACCTGAGCCAACGTCTGATCCTCGCCGTGACTTCAGATGCATGATCATATTGGTTCAGATGTGCAGGGGGTACCTGCCTTGCCCTTGGCCTGTAGCCATGGTCTAGCTTGTGTTCTCAGACTTCGGTCCTCACACTACTGGCCCAGAAGCCCTCAAGTTTTCCAATTCCGGGCCCACAATGCAGCACTCTGCCTGCCCTCGAGAAAAAATATCTTGCCTAATGAGCTGCCCAGGCACCTCAAATGAGGATCAACCTACACGGCACTCGACTGTACCCAAATTATAGAGTTTAACCTGGGCACAAATGCACTGTCTGACACAACCTGAGCCCGAACCTACTGACCAACAACCAGGCAGCTGACCGCACACTGAGCATATCAGACCCACCATGGCCTTATGTCATCACCTCTCCCAACTGCGGTTTTAAGGCTTCCAAACCTAGACCTTATCTCTAAACACTGCCCAGGGTTGAAAATGATGCAGAAATAAGAACTCCTTCCCCATTTCAAGAGACCTTGTGATTGGCATGTTGTCCAAAGTTCAGTGTAGTTGAAACCAGTTTGGCCCTTGAGGCCCCGCCCATGCTCGCAAGCCACATTGTTCACAAACACACATTGTGACCCTCAGCCTGAGCCCAGTCCTCAAGTAAGGCCTCTCAGTGGCTGGATGAAGAGACAGCATATGGGGCCTGCCATGCCCCTAGGCCCCAAATTTTAACCATAGTTTGGGTTGTCCCTTCACTCTTCCCCAGGGCTCTGCTTTGGAATTCCTCTTTGGTTGGGACACCCGAGGTAACAAACCTGAAAGGAGACCTCCCATCCCACAGATTGACGAAAAACAATTGGGACTGGGCCAAATCCACAGAAAGGAAGATTTGTCCATGGCCCATAGGCCTCCCCACATTCCACGGCCATCGTTGACACAAAATCCAGAGACCAAAACCTGAGAAGGGCCTCAGACTCCCTCTTTCTTCATATCCTGAAGAGTTCTTCTCATGGTTTGTAGATTGGGCCTGCCATACCTACGTCCCCAAACTTAAGCTGAGTTTGTGTTTTCAGACTTCTGTCCTCAAAGTCCTGGGCCACACACCCTCCACGCTGGGGCCCCTGGAGCCACACATTAGGACTGTGCCTACCCCATGCATGGGAATTCTGCCCATTCAATTGTCCAAAATTGTACAAATTAGTAGAACCCTCCTAGGTCCCGAGGCCATCCCTATATGTAGGTCTCAGTGGACAAACAAGGGCGGTCTGACACCAGCTGAGTATCTACGTCCACTCAAACCATAGATTGATATCCCCAGAGAAGGATATGATACCAGACAGGTCCCTAGGCCATAATAGGATCCATTGCTTTGGTTTACAGGCATGTCTCCTCAAAATCCTGGATTCCAATACCAGCATAGGTTGTTTCCTGAGGCACCCATCAGAAAAAATCTCGTCTCCACGAGGAAACTTGTGCATGGGACCTATGTCAAAATCTTAGGAGAATACTTCAGAGTCCCGGTGCCACCGCTCCATTCCAAGTTCCTCATGGACACAAACACACATTAGGCCCAATGCTCAGGAATGTCCATTTCAACTCAGCCACCCCGGTTGCTCCCGCAGAGCTATCTGATCTCAACTGTCTTGTTGCTAGAAGACAATTGGAATGCGAGGCGGGCTTCCCTGGCATCCATCCTCGATCGGTGCTCTGGAGTCATTCCATATGGGATGTCCTGGAGCTGTCCAACTGGTCTCAATTGTCCCGCAGAAGGAATCCTTGAAGGGGGCATCCCACAACTCCCAACGTGGGAAAACCTTCATGGCCTTGAGTTTCCTCTCCGTTCATGAAGGGGCAGTCATGCACAGAAACTACAACCTGAGCCAACGTCTGATCCTCGCCGTGACTTCAGATGCATGAGATATTGGTTCAGATGTGCAGGGGGTACCTGCCTTGCCCTCGGCCTGAAGCCCAAGTCTAGCTTGTGTTCTCAGACTTCTGTCCTCATACTACTGGCCCAGAAGTCCTCACGTTTGGCAATTCCGGACCCACAATGCAGCACTCTGCCTGCCGTCTAGAAAAAATATCTTGCCTAATGAGCTGCCCAGGCACCTTAAATGAGGATCAACCTACACGGCACACGACTATACCCAAATTATAGAGTCTAACCTGGGCACAAATGCACTGTCTTACACACCCTGAGCCCGAACCTCCTGACCAACAACCAGGCAGCTGACCGTACACTGAGCACATCAGTCTCACCATGGCCTTAGGTCATCATCTCTTCCCAACTGCGGTTTTCAGGCTTCCGAACCTAGACCTTATCTCCAACCACTGCCCAGGGTTGAAAATGATGCAGAAATCAGAACTCTTTCCCCATGGCAAGAGACCTTGTGATTGGCATATTGTCCAAACTTCAGTGTAGTTGAAACCAGTGTGACCCATGAGGCCCCGCCCATGCCTGCAAGCCACAAACAAACCTGAAAGGATACCTCCCATCCCACATTTGGACGAAAATCAATTGGTACTGGGCCAAATCCACAGAGAGGAAGATTCGTCCATGGCCCATGAGGCCTCCACACATTCCACGGCCATCGTTGATAAAAATTCAGACACAAAAGCCTGAGCAAGCGCCTCAGACTCGCTCTTAATCCATATCCTGAAGAATTCTTCTCATGGTTTGTAGATTGGGCCTGCCATACCTACGTCCCCAAACCCTAAGCTGAGTTTGGGTTTTCAGACTTCTGTCCTCAAAGTCCTGGGCCTTACACCATCCAGGCTGGGGCCCCTGAAGCCACCCATTAGGACTGTGCCTACCCAATGAATAGGAATTCTGCCCATTCCATTGTCCAAAATCGTACAAAGTAGGAGAACCCTCCAAAGTCTCTGAGGCCATCTCAATATTGTAGGTCTCCCGGGACAAACAAGGGCGGTCTGACACCAGCTGAGCATCTACCTCCACTCATACCATTGATGGATGTCCCAAGAGAAGGAGATGGAAACAGACAGGGCCCTAGGCCAAAATTGGATCCATTGCTTTGGTTTACAGGCATGTCTCCTCAAATACCTGGATTCCAAGAACAGCATAATGGGTTTCCTGAGGCACCCATCAGAACAAATCTCGTCTCCACAAGGAAACTGTGCATGGGAGCTATGTCAAATGTTTAGGAGAATACTTCAGGGTCCCGGTGCCACCGCCCCATTCCAAGGCCCTCATGGACAAAAACACACATTAGGCCCCATCCTCAGGAAAGTCCATTTTAATAGCCACCCCGGTTGCTACCGCAGATCCATTCGATCTCAACTCTCTTGTTGCTAGGAGACAAGTGGAATGCGAGGCGGGCTTCCCTGGCATTCATCCTCGAACGGTGCTCTGGAGTCATTCCATATGGGATGTGCTGGAGCTGCCCAACAGGTCTCAATTGTCCCGCAGAAGGAATCCTTGAAGGGGGCATCCCACAACTCCCAAAGTGGGAAAATCTCCATGGCCTTGAGATTCCGCTCCGTTCATGTAGGGGCAGTCATGCAGAAACTCCAACCAGAGCCAATGTCTAATCCTCGCCGTTACTTCTGATGCATGAGATATCGTTTCAGATTGCAGGGGGTACCTGCCGGGCACTCGGCATGAAGCCCAAGTCTAGCTTGAGTTCTCAGACATCTGTCCCCACACTCCTGGCCCAGAAGCCCTCACGTTTGGCAATTCCGGAGCCACAATGCAGCACTCTACCTGCCCTCTAGAAAAATATCTTGCCTAATGAGCTGCCCAGGCTCCTCAAATGCGGAACAATCTACAGGCACTCGACTGTACCCAAATTATACAGTCTAAACAGGGCACTAATGCACTTTCTGACACAACATGAGCCCGAACTTCCTGACCAACACCCAGGCAGCTGACCGCACACTGAGCACAACAACCTGCCATGGCCTTAGGTCGTCATCTCTTCCCAATTTCTCAGGCTTCAGAACATAGACCTTATCTCCAACCACTGCCCAGGGTTGAAAATAATGCAGAAATCAGAACTCCTTCCCCATGGCAAGAGACCTTGTGATTGGCATGTTGTCCAAAGTTCAGTGTAGTTGAAACCAGTGTGGTCCATGAGGCCCCGCCCATGCTCGCGTGCCACATTGGTCACAAACACACATTGTGACCCTCAGCCTGAGCCCAGTCCTCAATTAAGTCCTCTCAGTGGCTGGATGAAGAGACAGCATATGGGGCCTGCCATGCCCCTAGGCCCCAAATTTTAACCATAGTTTGGGTTGGCACTTCACTCTTCCTTAGGGCTCTGCTTTGGAATTCCTCTTTGGTTGGGACACCTGAGGTAACAAACCTGAAAGGAGACCTCCCATCCCACAGATTGACGAAAAACAATTGGGACTGGGCCAAATCCACAGAGAGGAAGATTCGTCCATGGCACATGAGGCCTCCCCACATTCCACGGCCATCGTTGATACAAAATCCAGACACAAAAGCCTGAGCAAGCGCCTCAGAATCGCTCTTTCTTCATATCCTGAAGAGTTCTTCTCATGGTTTGTAGATTGTGCCTGCCATAACTACGTCCCCAAAACCTAAGCTGAGTTTTTGTTTTCAGACTTCTGTCCTCAAAATCCTGTGCCATACACCATCCAGGCTGGGGCACCTGAAGCCACCCGTTAGGATTGTGCCTACCCAATGAATAGGAATTCTGCCCATTCCATTGTCCAAATCGTACAAATTAGGAGAATCCCCCAAAGTCCCCGAGGCCATCCCAATAGTGTAGGTCTCCCGGAACAAACAAGGGTGGTTTGACACCAGGTGAGCATCTACCTCCACTCATACCATAGATGGATGTCCCCAGAGAAGGAGATGGAAACAGACAGGACCCTAGGCCAAAATCGGATCCATTGCTTTGGTTTACAGGCATGTCTCTTCAAATGCCTGGATTCCAAGACAAGCATAGGGGGTTTCCTGAGGCACCCATCAGAACAAATCTCGTCTCCACAAGGAAACTGTGCATGGGAGCTATGTCAAATGTTTAGGAGAATACTTCAGGGTCCCGGTGCCACCGCCCCATTCCAAGGCCCTCATGCACAAAAACACACATTAGGCCCCATCCTCAGGAAAGTCCATTTCAACTCAGCCACCCCGATTGATCCCGCAGAGCCATCCTATCTCAACTGTCTTGTTGCTAGAAGACAATTGGAATGCGAGGCGGGCTTCCCTGGCATCCATCCTCGAACGGTGCTCTGGAGTCATTCCATATGGGATGTTTTGCAGCTGCCCAACAGGTCTCAATTGTGCCGCAGAAGGAATCCTTGAAGGGGGCATCCCACCACCCAACGTGGGAAAACCTCCATGGCCTTGAGATTCCTCTCCGTTCATGAAGGGGCAGTCATGCACAGAAACTCCACCTGAGCCAAGTCTGAACCTCGCTGTGACATCTGATGCATGAGATATCGGTTCAGATCTGCAGGTGGTACCTGCCGTGCCCTCGGCCTGAAGCCCAAGTCTAGCTTGTGTTTTCAGACTTCTGTCCTCACACGCCTGGCCCAGAAGCCCTCAAGTTTGGCAATTCAGGACCCACAATGCAGCACTGTGCCTGCCGTCTAGAAATAATATCTTGCCTAATTTGCAGCCTAGGCACCTCAAATGCGGAACAACCTACACGGCACTCGACTGTACCCATATTATAGAGTCTAACCTGGGCACTAATGCACTGTCTGACACAACCTGAGCCCGAACTTTCTGACCAACACCCAGGCAGCTGACCGCACACTGAGCACATCAGACCCGCCATGGACTTAGGTCGTCATCTCTTCCCAACGGTAGTTTTCAGACTTCAGAACCTAGACCTTATCTCCAACCAATGCCCAGGGTTGAAAAGGATGCAGAAATCACAACTCCTTCCCCATGTCAAGAATCCTTATGATTAGTATGTTGTCCAAACTTCAGTGTAGTTGAAACCAGTGTGACCCATGCTTGCGGGGCACATTGGTCACAAACACACATTGGAACCCTCAGCCTGAGCCCAGTCCTCAAGTAAGGACTCTCAGTGGCTAGAAAAGAGACAGCTATTGGGACTGCCATGCACCTAGGCCCCAATTTTTAACCATAGTTTGGGTTGTCTCTTCACTCTTCCCCAGGGCTCTCCCTTGGAATTCCTCTTAGTTGGGACACCTGACATAACAAACCTGAAAGGAGACCTCCCATCCCACAGATTGATGAAAAACAATTTCGACTGGGCCAAATCCACAGAGAGGAAGTTTCGTTCATGGCCCATGAGGCCTTCCCACATTCCACGGCCATCGTTGATACAAAATCCAGAGACAAAATCCTGAGCAAGCGCCTCAGATTCGCTCTTTCTTCATATCCTGAAGAGTTTTTCTCATGGTTTATAGATTGAGCCTGCCATACTACGTCCCCAAACCTAAGCTGAGTTTGTGTTTTCAGACTTCTGTCCTCAAAGTCCTGGGCAACACACCCTCCAGGCTGAGGCCCCTGGATCCACACATTAGGACAGTGCCTACCCAATCCATGGGAATTCTGCCCATTCCATTGTCCAAAATCGTGCAAATTAGGAGAAATCTCCAAAGTCCCCATGGCCATCCCAATAGTGTAGGTCTCGGGGACAAACAAGGGCGGTCTGACACCAGCTGAGCATCTATCTCCACTCATTCCATAGATGGATATCCCCAGAGAAGAAGATTGAACCAGACAGGACCCTACGCCATAATCGGATCCATTGCTTTGGTTTACAGGCATGTCTCCTCAAAAGCCTGGATTCCAATACCAGCATAGGGGGCTTCCTGAGGCACCCATCAGAACAAATCTCGTCTCCACAAGAAAACTTGTGCATAGGAGCTACGTCAAAAGCTTAGGAGAATACTTCAGGGTCCCGGTGCCACCGCCCCATTCCAAGGCCCTCATGGAAACAAACACACATTAGGCCCCATCCTCATGAAAGTCCATTTCAACTCAGCCACCCCGGTTGCTCCCGCAGAGCCATCCGATCTCAACTGTCTTGTTGCTAGGAGACAATTGGAATGCGAGGCGGGCTTCCCTGGCATCCATCCTCCAATGGTACTCTGGAGTCATTCCATATGGGATGTACTGAAGCTGCCCAACAGGTCTCAATGGAACCGCAGAAGGAATCCTTGAAGGGGGCATCCCACAACTCCCAAAGTGGGAATACCTCCATGGCCTTGCGATTCCGCTCCGTTCATCAGGGGCAGTCATGCACAGAAACTCCAACCAGAGCCAACGTCTGATCATCGCCTTGACTTCAGATGCTTGAGATATTGGTTCAGATCTGCAGGGGGTACCTGCCGTGCCCTCGGCCTGAAGCCCAAATCAGGCTTGTGTTCTCAGACTTCTGTTCTCACACTCGTGGCTCAGAAGCCGTCATGTTTGGCAATTCCGGACCCACAATGCAGCACTCTGAATGCCCTCGGCAAAAATATCTTGCCTAATGAGCTGCCAAGACACCTCAAATGAGGATATACCTACACGGCATTCGACTGTACCCAAAATATAGAGTCTCACCTGAGCACTAATGCACTGTCTGACACAATCTGAGCCAGAACCTCCTGATCAAACCCCATGCAGCTGACTGCACACTGAGCATAACAGACCCTCCATGGCCTTAGGTTGTCATCTCTTCCCAAATGCGGTTTTTCAGGGTTCAGAAACTAGACCTTAACTCCAAAAACTGCCCAGGGTTGAAAATGATGCAGAAATCAGATCACCTTCCCCTAGGCAAGAGAACTTGTGATTGGCATGTTGTCCAAAGTCCAGTGTAGTTGAAACCAATGTGGCCCATGAGGCCCCGCCCATGCTCGTGGGCCACATTGTTCACAAACACACATTGTGACCCTCAGCCTGAGCCCAGTTCTCAAGTAAGGCCTCTCGGTGGCTGGATGAAGAGACAGCATATTGGGCCTGCCATGCCCCTAGGCCCGAATTTTTTACCATAATTTGGGTTGTCCCTTCACTCTCCCAGGGCTCTGCTTTGGAATTCCTCTTTTTCGGACACCTGAGGTAATAAACCTGAAAGGAGACCTCCCATCCTACAGATTGATGAAAACAATGGGGCCGGGCCAAATCCACAGAGAGGAAGATTCGTCCATGACCCATGAGGCCTCCCCACATTCCACGGCCATCGTTGATACAAAATCCAGAGACAAAAGCCTGAGCAAGCGCCTCAGATTAATTCTTTCTTCATATCCTGAAGAGTTCTTCTCATGGTTTGTAGATTGGGCCTGCCATACCTACGTCCCAAAACCTAAGCTGAGTTTGTGTTTTCAGACTTCTGTCCTCAAAGTCCTGGGCCACACACCCTCCAGGCTGGGGCCCCTGGAGCCACACATTAGGACTGTGCCTACCCAATCCATGGGAATTCTGCCCATTCCGATGTCCAAAATCGTACAATTCAGGAGAACTCTCCAAAGTACCCGAGGCCATCCCAATAGTGTAGGTCTCCGGGGACAAACAAGGGCGGTCTAACACCAGTTGAGCATCTACCTCCACTCATTCCATAGATGGATATCCCCGGAGAAGAAGATTGAACCAGACAGGACCCTAGGCCATAATCGGATCCATTGCTTTGGTTTTCAGGCATGTCTCGTCAAAAGCCTGGATTCCAATACCAGCATAAGGGGTTTCCTGAGGCACCCATCAGAACAAATCTCGTCTCCAAAAGGAAATTTGTGCATGGGAGCTACGTCAAAAGCTTAGGAGAATACTTCAGGGTCCCGGTAACAACGCCCCATTCCAAGGCCCTCATGGTCACAAACACACATTAGGCCCCATCCTAGGAAAGTCCATTTCAACTCAGCCACCCCGGTTGCCTCCGCAGAGCCACCCATCTCAACTGTCTAGTTGATAGGAGACAATTGGAATTCGAGGTGGTCTTCCCTGGCATCCATCCTCGAACGGTGCTCTGGAGTCATTCCATATGGGATGTCCTGGAGCTGCCCAACAGGTCTCATTTGTCCCGCAGAAGGAATCCTTGAAGGGGGCATCCCACAACTCCCAACGTGGGAAAACCTCCATGGCCTTGAGATTCTGCTCCGTTCATGAAGGGGCAGTCATGCACAGAAACTCCAAACTGAGCCAACGTCTGATCCTCGCCGTGGCTTCAGATGCTTGAGATATTGGTTCAGATCTGCAGGGGGTACCTGCCGTGCCCTCAGCCTGAAGTCCAAATCAGGCTTGTGTTCTCAGACTTCTGTCCTCATACTCGTGGTCCAGAAGCCCTCAAGTTTAGCAATTCCGGACCAACAATGCAGCACTCTGCCTGCACTCTGGGAAAAATATCTTGCCTAATGAGCAGCGCAGGCACCTCAAATGAGGATAAACCTACACGGCATTCGACTGTACCCAAATTATATAGTATAACCTGGGCACTAATGCACTGTCTGACACAATCTGAGCCAGAACCTCCTGACCAAAACTAGGCAGCTGACTGTACACTGAGAATATCAGACCCGCCATGGCCTTAGGTCGTCATCTCTTCAGAACTGCGGTTTTTCAGGCTTCAGAACCAAGACCTTATTTCCAACCACTGCCAAGGCTTGATAATGATGCAAAAATCAGAACACCTTCCCCATGGCAAGAGGCCTTGTGATTGGCATGTTGTCCAAAGTTCAGTGTAGTTGAAACCAGTGTGGTCCATGAGGCCCCGCCCATGCTCGCGTGCCACATTGGTCACAAACACACATTGTGACCCTCAGCCTGAGCCCAGTCCTCAATTAAGTCCTCTCAGTGGCTGGATGAAAAGACAGCATATGGGGCCTGCCATGCCCCTAGGCCCCAATTTTTAACCATAATTTGGGTTGTCCCTTCACTCTTTCCCAGGGTTCTGCTTTGGAATTCCTCTTTTTCAGACACCTGAGGTAATAAACATGAAAGGAGACCTCACATCCTACAGATTGACGAAAACAATGGGGCCGGTCCAAATCCACAGAGAGGAAGATTCGTCCATGACCCATGAGGCCTCCCCACATTCCACGGCCATCGTTGATACAAAATCCAGAGACAAAAGCCTGAGCAAGTGCCTCAGACTCGCTCTTTCTTCATATCCTGAAGAGTTCTTCTCATGGTTTGTAGATTGGGCTTGCCATACCTACGTCCCCAAACCTAAGTTGAGTTTGTGTTTTCAGACTTCTGTCCTCAAAGTCCTGTGCCACACACCCTCCAGGCTGGGGCCCCTGGAGCCACACATTAGGACTGTGCCTACCAAATCCATGGGAATTCTGCCCATTCCGATGTCCAAAATCGTACAAATTAGGAGAACTCTCCAAAGTACCCGAGGCCATCCCAATAGTGTAGGTCTCCGGGGACAAACAAGGGCGGTCTAACACCAGTTGAGCATCTACCTCCACTCATTCCATAGATGGATATCCCCAGAGAAGAAGATTGAACCAGACAGGACCCTAGGCCATAATCGGATCCATTGCTTTGGTTTTCAGGCATGTCTCGTCAAAAGCCTGGATTCCAATACCAGCATAAGGGGTTTCCTGAGGCACCCATCAGAACAAATCTCGTCTCCTCAAGGAAACTTGTGCATGGGAGCTACGTCAAAAGCTTAGGAGAATACTTCAGGGTCCCGGTGCCACCGCCCCATTCCAAGGCCCTCATGGACACAAACACATATTAGCCCCATACTCAGGAAAGTCCATTTCAACTCAGCCATCCCGGTTGCTCCCGCAGAGCCATCCAATCTCAACTGTCCTGTTGCTAGGAGACAATTGGAATGCGAGGCGTGCTTCCCTGGCATCCATCCTCCAACGATGCTCTGGAGTCATTCCATATGGGATGTCCTGGAGCTGCCCAACAGGTCTCAATTGTCCCGCAGAAGGAATCCTTGAAGGGGGCATCCCACAACTCCCAACGTGGGAAAACCTCCATGGCCTTGAGTTTCTGCTCCGTTCATGAAGGGGCAGTCATGCACAGAAACTCCAAACTGAGCCAACGTCTGATCCTCGCCGTGACTTCAGATGCTTGAGATATTGGTTCAGATCTGCAGGGGGTACCTGCCGTGCCCTCGGCCTGTAGCCATGGTCTAGCTTGTGTTCTCAGACTTCTGTCCTCACATCTGTGGCCCAGAAGCCCTCAAGTTTGGCAATTCCGGACCCACAATGCAGCACTCTGCACGCCCTCTATAAATAATATCTTGACTAATGAGCTGCCCAGGCACCTCAAATGAGGATAAAACTTCACGGCACTCGACTCTACCCAAATTTTATAGCCTAACCTGGGCACTAAAGCACTGTCTGACACAACCTGAGCCAGAAAATCCTGAATAACACCCAGGAAGCTGACAGCACACTGAGCATATCAGACCCGCCATGGCCTTAGGTCGTCATCTCATCACAACTGCGGTTTTTCAGGTTCAGAACCTAGGCCTTATCTCCAACCACTTCTCAGCGTTGAAAAAGATGCAGAAATCAGAACACCTTCCCCATGGCAAGAGACCTTGTGATTGGCATGATTTCCAAAGACCAGTGTAGTTGAAACCAGTGTGGCTCATGAGGCCCCGCCCATGCTCGCGGGCCACATTGGTCACAAACACATTGTGACCCTCAGCCGGAGCCCAGTCCTCAAGTAAGGCCTCTCAGTGGCTGGATGAAGAGACAGCATATTGGGCCTGCCCTGCCCCTAGGCCCCAAATTTTCACCATAGTTTTGGTTGTCCCCTCACTCTTCCCCTGGGCTCTGCTTTGGAATTCCTCTTTGGTTGGGACACCTGAGGTAACAAACCTGAAAGAAGACCTCCCATCCCACAGATTGACGAAAAACAATTGGGACCGGGCCAAATGCCAAGAGATGAAGATTCGTCCATGGCCCATTAGGCCTCCCCTCATTCCACGGCCATCGTTGACATAAAATCCAGAGACCAAAGCCTGAGCAAGCGCCTCAGACTCGCTCTTTCTTCATAACCTAAAGACTTCTTCTCATGGTTTGTAGATTGGGCCTGCCATACCTACGTCCCCAAACCTAAGCTGAGTTTGTGTTTTCAGACTTCTGTCCTCAAAGTCCTGGGACACACCCTCCAGGCTGGGGCCCCTGGAGCCACACATTAGGACTGTGCCTACCCCATGTATGGTAATTCTGCCCATTCCGTTGTCCAAAATTGTACAAATTAGGAGAACCCGCCAAAATCCCCGAAGCCATCCCAATACTAGGTCTCTGTGGACAAACAAGGTCGGTCTGACACCAGCTGAGCATCTACCTCCACTCATACCATAGATGGATGTCCCCAGAGAAGGAGATGGAACCAGACAGGACCGGAAGCCATAATCGGATCCATTGCTTTGGTTTACAGGCATGAATCCACAAAATCATGGATTCCTATACCAGCATAGGGGGTTTCCTGAGGCACCCATCAGACAACATCTCGTCTCCACGAGGAAACTTGTGCATGGGACCTATGTCAAAATATTAGGAGAATACTTCAGAGTCCCGGTGCCACCGCCCCATTCCAAGGTCCTCATGGACACAAACACACATTAGGCCCCATGCACAGAAAAGTCCATTTCAACTCAGCCACCCCGGTTGCTCCCGCAGAGCCATCAGATATCAACTGTCTTGTTGCTAGGAGACAAATGGAATGCGAGGCGGGCTTCCCTGGCATCCATCCTCGAACGGTGCTCTGAAGTCATTCTATATGGGATGTGTTGGAGCTGCCAACATGTCTCAATTGTCCCGCAGAAGGAATCCTTGAAGAAGGCATCCCACAACTCCCAACGTGGGAAAACCTCCATGGCCTTGAGATTCCTCTCCGTTCATGAAGGGGCAGTCATGCACAGAAACTACAACCTGAGCCAACGTCTGATTCTCGCCGTGACTTCAGAAGCATGAGATATTGGTTCAGATGTGCAGGGGGTACCTGCCTTGCCCTCGGCCTGAAGCCCAAGTCTAGCTTGTGTTCTCAGACTTCTGTCCTCACACTACTGGCCCAGAAGCCCTCAAGTTTGGCAATTCCGGACCCACAATGCAGCACTCTGCCAGCCCTCTAGAAAAAATATCTTGCCTAATGAGCTGCCCAGGCACGTCAAATGAGGATCAACATACACGGCACTCGACTATACTCAAATTATACAGTCTAACCTGGGCACTAATGCACTGTCTGACACAACCTGAGCCCGAACCTCCTGACCAACAACCAGGCAGCTGACCTCACACTGAGCACATCAGACCCACCATGGCCTTAGGCCATCATCTCTTCCCAACAGAGGTTTTCAGGCTTCCGACCTAGACCTTATCTCCAACCACTGCTCAGGTTTGAAAATGATGCAGAAATCAGAACTCCTTCACCATGGCAAGAGACCTTGTGATTGGCATGTTGTCCAAAGTTCAGTGTAGATGAAACCAGTGTGGCCCATGGGGCCCCGCCCATGCTCGCGCGCCACAATGGTCACAAAAACACATTGTAACCCTCAGCCTGAGCCCAGTCCTCAAGTAAGGCCTCTCAGTGGCTGGATGATGAGACAGCATATGGGGCCTGCCATGCCCCTAGGCCCCAAATATGAACCATAGTTTGGGTTGTCCCTTCACTCTTCCCCAGGGCTCTGCTTTGGAATTCCTCTTTGGTTGGGCACCTGAGGTAACAAACCTGAAAGGAGACCTCCCATCCCACAGATTGACGAAAAACAATTGGGACCGATCCAAATCCACAGAGAGGAAGATTCGTCCATGGCCCATGAGGCCTCCCACATTCCACGGCCATCGTTGAACAAAATCCAGAGACCAAAGCCTGAGCAAGCGCCTCAGACTCGCTCTTTCTTCATATCCTGAAGAGTTCTTCTCATGGTTTGTAGATTGGGCCTGCCATACCTACGTCTCCAAACTTAAGCTGAGTTTGTGTTTTCAGACTTCTGTCCTCAAAGTCCTGGGCCACACACCCTCCAGGCTGGGGCCCCTGGAGCCACACATTAGGACTGTGCCTACCCCATGCATGGAAATTCTGCCCATTCCATTGTCCAAAATTGGACAATTTAGGAGAACCCTCCAAAGTCCCCGAGGCCATCCCAATATCTAGGTCTCTGTGGACAAACAAGGGCAGTCTGACACTTGCTTAGTATCTACGTCCACTCATACCATAGATGGATGTCCCCAGAGAAGGATATGGTACCAGACAGGACCCTAGGCCATAATAGGATCCATTGCTTTGGTTTACAGGCATGTCTCCTCATAGCCTGGATTCCGATACCAGCATATGGGGTTTCCTGAGGCACCCATCAGAAAATATCTCGTCTCCACGAGGAAACTTGTGCATGGGACCTATGTCAAAATCTTAGGAGAGTACTTCAGAGTCTCGGTGCCACCGCTCCATTCCAAGGTCCTCATGGGCACAAACACACATTAGGCCCCAGGCTCAGGAAAGTCCATTTCAACTCAGCCACCCCGGTTGCTCCCGCAGAGCCATCCGATCTCCACTGTCTTGTTGCTAGGAGCTAATTGGAATGCGAGGCGGGCTTCCCTGGCATCCATCCTCAAACGGTGCTCTGGAGTCATTCCATATGGGATGTGTTGGAGCTTCCCGACAGGTCTCAATTGTCCCGCAGAAGGAATCCTTGAGGGGGCATCCCACAACTCCCAACGTGGGAAAACCTCCATGGCCTTGAGTTTCCTCTCCGTTAATGAAGGGGCAGTCATGCACAGAAACTATATCCTGAGCCAACATCTGATCCTCGCCGTGACTTCAGATGCATGAGATATTGGTTCAGATGTGCAGGGGGTACCTGACTTGCCCTCGGCCTGAAGCCCAAGTCTAGCTTGTGTTCTCAGACTTCTATCCTCACACTACTGGCCCAGAAGCCCTCACGTTTGGCAATTCCGGACCCACAATGCAGCACTCTGCCTGCCTTCTAGAAAAAATATCTTGCCTAATGAGCTGCCCAGGCACCTCAAATGAGGATCAACCTACACGGCACTCGACTGTACCCAAATTATAGAGTCTACCTGGGCACTAATGCACTGTCTGACACAACCTGATCCCGAACCTCCTGACCAACAACCAGGCAGCTGACCTCACACTGAGCACATCAGACCCACCATGACCTTAGGTCATCATCTCTTCCAAACTGCGGTTTTCAGGCTTTTGAACCTAGACCTTATCTCCAACCACTGCCCAGGGTTGAAAATGATGCAGAAATCAGAACTCCTTCCCCATGGCAAGAGACCTTGTGATTGGCATGTTGTCCAAAGTTCAGTGTAGATGAAACCAGTGTGGCCCATGAGGCCCCGCCCATGCTCGCGTGCCACATTGGTCACAAACACACATTGTGACCCTCAGCCTGAGCCCAGTCCTCAATTAAGTCCTCTCAGTGGCTGAATGAAGAGACAGCATATGGGGCCTGCCATGCCCCTAGGCCCCAAATTTTAACCATAATTTGGGTTGTCCCTTCACTCTTCCCCAGGGCTCTGCTTTGGAATTCCTCTTTGGTTGGGACACCTGAGGTAACAAACCTGAAAGGAGACCTCCCATCCCACTGATTGATGAAAAACAATTGGGACAGGGCCAAATCCACAGAGGGGAAGTTTCTTCCATGACCCTTGATCTTCACCACATTCCATGGCCATTGTTGACACAAAATCCAGAGACCAAAGCCTGAGCAAGCACCTCAGACTCGATCTTTCTTCATATCCTGAAGAGTTCTTCTCATGGTTTGTAGATTGTCCTGCCATAACTACGTACCCAAACCTAAGCTGAGTTTGTGTTTTCAGACTTCTGTCCTCAAAGTTCTGGGCCACACACCCTCCAGGCTGGGGCCCCTAGAGCCACACATTAGGACTGTGCCTACCCCATGCATGGAAATTCTGCCCATTCGATTGTCCAAAATTGGACAAATTAGGTGAACCCTCCAAAGTCCCTGAGGCCATCCCAATATCTAGGTCTCTGTAAACAAACAAGGGCGGTCTGCCACCAGCTGAGCATCTACCTCCACTCAGACCATAGATGGATGTCCCCAGAGAAGGAGATGGAACCAGACAGGACCCTAGGCCATAATCGGATCCATTGCTTTGGTTTACAGGCATGTCTCCTCAAAATCCTGGATTCCAATAACAACATATGGGGTTTCCTGAGGCACCCATCAGAAAAAATCTCGTCTCCACGAGGAAACTTGTGCATGGGACCTATGTAAAAATCTTAGGAGAATACTTGAGATCCCCGGTGCCACCGCCCCATTCCAAGGTCCTCATGGACAGAAACACACAATAGTTCCATGCTCAGTATATTCCATTTCAAATCAGCCACCACGGGTGCTCCCGCAGAGCCATCCATTCTCAACTGTCTTGTTGCTAGGAGACAATTGGAATGCGAGGCGGGCTTCCCTGGATCCATCCTCGAACGGTGCTCTGGAGTCATTCCATATGGAATGATTTAGAGCTGCCCAACAGGTCTCCATTGTCCCACAGAAGGAAAACTTGAGGAGGTATCCCACAACTCCCAACGTGGGAAAACCTCCATGGCCTTGACATTCCTCTCCGTTCATGAAGGGGCAGTCATGCACAGAAACTACAACCTGAGCCAACGTCTGATTCTCGCCGTGACTCTAGATGCATGAGATATTAGTTCAGAGGTGTAGGGGTACCTGCCTTGCCCGCAGCCTGAAGCCCAAGTCTAGCTTGTGTTCTCAGACTTCTGTCCTCACACTACTGGCCCAGAAGCCCTCCAGTTTGGCAATTCCGGACCCACATTCAGCACTCTGCCTGCCCTCTAGAAAAAAATATCTTGCCTAATGAGCTGCCCAGGCACCACAAATGAGGATCAACCTACACGGCACTCGACTGTACCCAAATTATAGAGTCTAACCTGGGCACTAATGCACTGTCTGACACAACCTGAGCCCGAACCTCCTGACTAACAACCAGGCAGCTGACCGCACACTGAGCACATTAGACCCACCATGGCCTAAGGTCATCATCTCTTCCCAACTGTGGTTTTCAGGCTTCCGAACCTAGGCCTTTTCTCCAACCACTGCCCAAGGTTGAAAATGATGCAGAAATCAGAACACCTTCCCCATGCCAAGAGACCTTGTGTTTGGCCTGTTGTCCAAAGTTCTGTGTAGTTGAAACCAGTGTGGCCCATGAGGCCCCGCCCATGCTTCTGAGCCACATTTTTCACAAACACACATTGTGACCCTCAGCCTGAACCCAGTCCTCAAGTAAGGCCTCTCAGTGGCTGGATGAAGAGACAGCATATGGGGCCTGCCATGCCCCTAGGCCCCAAATTTTAACCATAGTTTGGGTTGTCCCTTCACTCTTCCCCAGGACTCTGCTTTGGAATTCCTCTTTGGTTGCGACACCTGAGTTAACAAACCTGAAAGGAGACCATCCATTCCACAGTTGACGAAAAACAATTGGGACTGGGCCAAATCCACAGAGAGGAAGATTCGTCCATGGCCCATGAGGCCTCCCCTCATTCCACGGCCATCGTTGACACAAAATCCAGAGACCAAACTTGAGCAAGCGCCTCAGACTCGCTCTTTCTTCATATCCTGAAGAGTTCTTCTCATGGTTTGTATTTGGGCCTGCCATACCTACGTCCCCAAACCTAAGCTGAGTTTGTGTTTTCAGACTTCTGTCCTCAAAGTCCTGGGCCACACACCCTCCAGGCTGGGTCCCCTGGAACCAAACATTAGGACTGTGCCTACCCCATGCATGGGAATTCTGCCCATTCCATTGTCGAAAATTTTATAAATTAGGAGAGCCCTCCAAAGTCTCCGAGGCCATCCCAATATGTAGGTCTCTGTGGACAAACAAGGGCGGTCTGACACCACCTGAGCATCTACCTCCACTCAGACCATAGATGGATGTCCCCAGAGAAGGAGATGGAACCAGACAGGACCCTAGGCCATAATCGGATCCATTGCTTTGGTTTACAGGCATGTCTCCTGAAAAACCTGGATTCCAATACCAGCATAGGGCGTTTCCTGAGGCACCCATCAGAAAACTTCTCGTCTCCATGAGGAAACTTGTGCATGGGACCTATGTCAAAATCTTAGGAGAATACTTCAGAGTCCTGGTGCCACCGCCCCATTCCAAGGTCCTAATGGACACAAACACACATTAGTCCCCATATTCAGGAAAGTCCATTTCAACTCAGCCACCCCGGTTGCTCCCGCAGAGCCATCTGATCTCAACTGTCTTGTTGCTAGTAGACAATTGGAATGCGAAGCGGGCTTCCCTGGCATCCATCCTCGAACGGTGCTCTGGAGTCATTCCATATTGGATGTGTTGGAGCTGCCAACAGGTCTCAATTGTTCCGCAGAAGGTATCCTTGAAAGGGGCAACCCACAACTCCCAACGTGGGAAAACCTCCATGGCCTTGGGATACCTCTCCGTTCATGAAGGGGCAGTCATGCACAGAAACTACAACCTGAGCCAACGTCTGATCCTCGCCGTGACTTCAGATGCATGAGATATTAGTTCAGATGTGCAGGGGGTACCTGCCTTGCCCTCGTTAAGCCAAGTCTAGCTTGTGTTCTCAGACTTCTGTCCTCTCACTACTGGCCCAGAAGCCCTCAAGTTTGGAAATTCCCGACCCAGAATGCAGCACTCTGCCTGCCCTCTAGAAAAAATATCTTGCCTAATGAGCTGCCCAGGCTCCTCAAATGAGGATCAAACTACACGGCACTCGACTGTACCCAAATAATATAGTCTAACCTGCGCACAAATGCACTGTCTGACACAACCTGAGCCCGAACCTCCTGACCAAAAACCAGGCAGCTGACCACACACTGAGCACATCAGACCCACCATGGCCTTAGGACATCATCTCTTGCCAACTGCGATTTTCAGATTCAGAACCTAGACCTTATCTCCAACCACTACCCAGGGTTGAAAATGATGAAGAAATAAGAACTCCTTCCCCATGGCAAGAGTCCTTGTGATTGGCATGTTTTCCAAAGTTCAGTGTAGATGAAACCAGTGTGGCCCATGAGGCCCCGCACAAGCTCGCGGGCCATATTGGTCACAAAAACACATTGTGACCCTCAGCCTGAGCCCAGTCCTCAAGTAAGGCCTCTCAGTTGCTGGATGAAGAGATAGCATATGGGGACTGCCATGCCCCTAGGCCCCAAATTTTACCCATAATTTGGGTTGTCCCTTCACTCTTCCCCAGGGCTCTGCTTTGGAATTCCTCTTTGGTTGGGAAACCTGAGGTAACAAACCTGAAAGGAGACCTCCCATCCCACAGATTGACGAAAAACAATTGGGACCGGGCCAAATCCACAGAGAGGAAGATTCGTCCATGGCCCATGAGGTCTCCCCACATTCCATGGCCATCGTTGACACAAAATCCAGAGACCAAAGCCTGAGCAAGAGCCTCAGACTCGCTCTTTCTTCATATCCTGAAGAGTTCTTCTCATGGTTTGTAGATTGGGTCTGCCATACCTACGTCCCCAAACCTAAGCTGAGTTTGTGTTTTCAGACTTCTGTCCTCAAAGTCTTGGGCCACACATCCTCCAGGCTGGGGACCCTGGAGTCACACATTAGGACTGTGCCTACCCCATTATTGGGAATTCTGCCCATTCCATTGTCCAAAGTTGTACAAATTCGGAGAACCCTCCAAAGTCTCCGAGGCCATACCAATATGTACGTCTCAGTGGACAAACAAGGGCGGTCTGACACCAGCTGAGCATCTACCTCCACTCATACCATAGATGGATGTCCCCAGAGAAGGATATGGTACCAGACAGGACCCTAGGCCATAATCGGATCCATTGCTTTGGTTTACAGGCATGTCTCCTCAAAAGCCTGGATTCCAATACCAGTATAGGGAGTTTCCTGAGGCACCTATCAGAAAAAATCTCGTCTCCACGAGGAAACTTGTGTATGGGACTTATGTCAAAATCTTAGGAGAATACTTCAGAATCCCGGTGCCACCGCTCCATTCCAAGGTCCTCATGGACACAAACACACATTAGGCCCCATGCTTAGGTAATTCCATTTCATTCAGCCACCCCGGTTGTTCTCGCAGTGCCATCCGATCTCAACTCTCTTGATGCTAGGAGACAATTGGAATGCGAGGCGGGCTTCCCTGGCATCCATCCTCCAACGGTGCTCTGGAGTCATTCCCTATGGGATGTTTTGGAGCTGCCCAACAGGTCTCAATTGTCCCGCAGAAGGAATCCTTGTAGGGGGCATCACACAACTCCCAACGTGGGAAATCCTCCATGGCCTTCAGATTCCTCTCTGTTCATGAAGGGGCTGTCATGCACAGAAACTTCAACCTGAGCCAACGTATGTTCCTCCTCGTGACTTCAGATGCTTGAGATATTGGTTCAGATCAGCAGGGGGTACCTGCCGTGCCCTCGGCCTGAAGCCCTGGTCTAGCTTGTTTCTCAGACTTCTGTCCTCACACTCGTGGCCCTGAGCCCTCACGTTTGGCAATTCCGGACCCACAATGCAGCACTCTTCCTGCCCTCTAGAAAAAATATCTTGCCTAATGAGCTGCCCAGGCACCTCAAATAATAATAAAACTTCACAGCACTCGACTCTACCCAAATTATATAGACTAACCTGGGCACTAATGCACTGTCTGACACAACCTGAGCCAGAAACTCCTGAATAACACCCAGGAAGCTGACCGTACACTGAGCATATCAGACCCGCCATGGCCTTAGGTCATCATTACTTCCCAACTGTGGTTTTTCAGGTTCAGAACCTAGGCCTTATCTCCAACCACTGCCCAGGGTTGAAAATGATGCAGAAATCAGAACACCTTCCCCATGTCATGCGACCTTGTGATTGGCATGTTTTCCAAAGTCCAGTGTAGTTGAAACCAGTGTGGCACATGAGGCCCCGCCCATGCTCTCGGGCCACATTGGTCACAAACACACATTGTGACCCTCAGCCTGAGCACAGTCCTCAAATAAGGCCTCTAAGTGGCTGGATGAAGAGACAGCATATTGGGCCTGCCATGCCCCTAGGCCCCAATTTTTAACCATAGTTTGGGTTGTTCCTTCATGCTTCCCCAGGGCTCTGCTTTGGAATTCCTCTTTTGTTCAGACACCTGAGGTAATAAACCTGAAAGGAGACCTCCCATCCAACAGCTTGACGAAAAACAATTGGGAACGGTTCTAATCCACAGAGAGGAAGATTCATTCATGGCCCATGAGGCCCCCCCACATTCCACGGCCATCGTTGATACAACGTCCAGATCAAAAGCCTGAGCAAGTGCCTCAGACTCGCTCGTTCTTCATATCCTGAAGAGTTCTTCTATGGTTTTTAGATTGGACCTGCCATACCTACGTCCCCAAACTTAATCTGAGTTTGTGTTTTCAGACTTCTGTCCTCAAAGTCCTGGGCCACACTCCCTCCAGGCTGGGGCCCCTGGAGCCACACATTAGGACTGTGCCTACCCAATCCATGGCAATTCCACGCATTCCATTGTCCAAAATCGTACAAATTAGGAGAACTCTCCAAAGTCCCGAGGCCATCCCAATAGTGTAGGTCTCCGGGGACAAACAAGGGCGGTCTGACACCAGGTGAGCATCTACCTGCACTCATTCCATAGATAGATATCCCCAGATAAGAAGATTGAACCAAACAGGACCCTAGGCCATAATCGGATCCATTGCTTTGGTTTACAGGCATGTCTCCTCAAAAGCCTGGATTCCAATACCAGCATAAGGGGTTTACTGAGGCACCCATCAGAACAAATTTCGTCTCCACAAGGAAACTTGTGCATGGGAGCTATGTCAAAAGCTTAGGAGAATACTTCAGGGTCCCGGTGCCACCACCCCATTCCAAGGCCCTCATGGACACAAACACACATTAGACCCCACCGTCAGGAAAGTCAATTTCAACTCAGCCACACCCCAGTTGCTCCCGCAGAGCCATCCGATCTCAACTGTCTTGTTGCTAGGAGACAATTGTAATGCGAGGCGGGCTTCCCTGGCATACATCCTCCAACGGTGCTCTGGAGTCATTCCATATGGGATGTCCTGGAGCTGCCCAACAGGTCTCAGTTGTCCCGCAGAAGGAATTTTTGAAGGGGGCATCCCACAACTCCCAACGTGGGAAAACCTCCATGGCCTTGAGATTCCGCTCCGTTTATGAAGGGGCAGTCATGCACACAAACTCCAACCTGAGCCAGGGTCTGATCCTCGCCATGACTTCGGATGCTTGAGATATTGGTTCAGATCTGCAGGGGGTACCTGCCGTGCCCTCGGCCTGAAGCCCAAGTCTAGCTTGTCTTCTCAAACTTCGGTCCTCACACTCCTGGCCCAGAAGCCCTCAAGTTTGGCAATTCCGGACCCACAATGCAGCAATCTGCCTGCCCTCTAGAAAAAATATCATGCCTAATGAGCAGCCCAGGCACCTCAAATGAGGATAAACCTACACGGCACTCGACTATACCCAAATTATATAATCTAACCTGGGCACTAATGCACTGTCTGACAACCTGAGCTGGAACCACCTGACCAACACCCAGGCAGCTGACTGCACACTGAGCATATCAGACCCGCCATGGCCTTAGGTCGTCATCTCTTCCCAACTGCGGTTTTTCAGGTTCAGAACCTAGGCCTTATCTCCAACTACTGCCCAGGGTTGAAAATGATGCAGAAATCAGAACACTTTCCCCATGGCAAGAGACCGTATGATTGACATGTTGTCCAAAGTCCAGTGTAGTTGAAACCAGTGTGGCCCATGAGGCACCGCCCATGCTCTCGGGCCACATTGGTCACAAACACACATTGTGACCCTCAGCCTGAGCACAGTCCTCAAGTAAGGCCTCTAAGTTGCTGGATGAAGAGACAGCATATTGGGCCTGCCATGCCCCTAGGCCCCAATTTTTAACCATAGTTTGGGTTGTTCCTTCATGCTTCCCCAGGGCTCTGTTTTGGAATTCTTCTTTTGTTCAGACACCTGAGGTAATAAACCTGAAAGGAGACCTCACATCCCACAGATTGACGAAAAACAATTGGGAACGGTTCAAATCCACAGAGAGGAAGATTCATCCATGACCCATGAGGCGCCCCCACATTCCACGGCCATCGTTGATACAAAATCCAGATCAAAAGCCTGAGCAAGTGCCTCAGACTCGCTCGTTCTTCATATCCTGAAGAGTTCTTCTCATGGTTTTTAGATTGGGCCTGCCATACCTACATCCCCAAACCTAAGCTGAGTTTGTGTTTTCAGACTTCTGTCCTCAAAGTCCTGGGCCACACTCCCTCCAGGCTGGGGCCCATGGAGCCACACATTAGGACTGTGCCTACCCAATCCATGGCAATTCCACCCATGCCATTGTCCAAAATCGTACAAATTAGAAGCTCTCCAAAGTCCCCGAGGCTATCCCAATAGTGTAGGTCTCCGGAAACAAACAAGGGCGATCTGACACCAGGTGAGCATCTACCTCCACTCATTCCATAGATGGATATCCCCAGATAAGAAGATTGAACCAGACAGTTCTCTAGGACATAATCGGATCCATTGCATTGGTTTACAGGCATGTCTCCTCAAAGCCTGGATTCCAATACCAGCATAAAGGGTTTACTGAGGCACCCATCAGAACAAATTTCGTCTCCACAAGGAAACTTGTGCATGGGAGCTATGTCAAAAGCTTAGGAGAATACTTCAGGGTCCCGGTGCCACCACCCCATTCCAAGGCCCTCATGGACACAAACACACATTAGACCCCACCGTCAGGAAAGTCAATTTCAACTCAGCCACCCTGGTTGCTCCCGCAGAGCCATCCGATCTCAACTGTCTTGTTGCTAGGAGACAATTGTAATGCGAGGCGGGCTTCCCTGGCATGTTTCCTCCAACGGTGCTCTGGAGTCATTCCATATGGGATGTCCTGGAGCTGCCCAACAGGTCTCAGTTGTCCCGCAGAAGGAATTTTTGAAGGGGGCATCCCACAACTCCCAACGTGGGAAAACCTCCATGGCCTTGAGATTCCGCTCCGTTTATGAAGGGGCAGTCATGCACACAAACTCCAACCTGAGCCAGGGTCTGATCCTCGCCATGACTTCGGATGCTTGAGATATTGGTTCAGATCGGCAGGTGGTACCTTCCGTTCCCTCGGCCTGAGGCCCAAGTCTAGCTTGTGTTCTCAGACTTCTGTCCTCACACTCCGGGCCCAGAAGCCCTCAGGTTTGGCAATTCCGGACCCACAATGCAGCAATCTGCCTGCCCTCTAGAAAAAATATCATGCCTAATGAGCAGCCCAGGCACCTCAAATGAGGATAAACCTACACGGCACTCGACTATACCCAAATTATATAGTCTAACCTGGGCACTAATGCACTCTCTGACAACCTGTGCCGGAACCACCTGACCAAACCCAGGCAGCTGACTGCACACTGAGCATATCAGACCCGCCATGGCCTTAGGTCGTCATCTCTTCCCAACTGCGGTTTTTCAGGTTCAGAACCTAGGCCTTATCTCCAACCACTGCCCAGGGTTGAAAATGATGCAGAAATCAGAACACCTTCCCCATGGCAAGAGACCGTATGATTGACATGTTGTCCAAAGTCCACTGTAGTTGAAACCAGTGTGGCCCATGAGGCACCGCCCATGCTCTCGGGCCACATTGGTCACAAACACACATTGTGACCCTCAGCCTGAGCACAGTCCTCAAGTAAGGCCTCTAAGTGGCTGGATGAAGAGACAGCATATTGGGCCTGCCATGCCCCTAGGCCCCAATTTTTAACCATAGTTTGGGTTGTTCCTTCATGCTTCCCCAGGGCTCTGCTTTGGAATTCCTCTTTTGTTCAGACACCTGAAGTAATAAACCTGAAAGACCTCACATCCCACAGATTGACGAAAAACAATTGGGACCGGTCCAAATCCACAGAGAGGAAGATTCGTCCATGACCCATGAGGCCTCCCCATATTCCACGGCCATCGTTGATACAAAATCCAGTGACAAAAGCCTGAGCAAGTGCCTCAGACTCGCTCTTTCTTCATATCCTGAAGAGTTCTTCTCATGGTTTGTAGCTTGGCCCTGCCATACCAACGTCCCCAAACCTAAGCTGAGTTTGTGTTTTCAGACTTCTGTCCTCAAAGTCCTGGGCCACACACCCTCCAGGCGGGGCCCCCTGGAGCAACACATTAGGACTGTGCCTACCCAATCCATGGTAATTCTGCCCAATCGATTGTCCCAAATCGTACAAATTAGGAGAACTCTCAAATGTCCCCGAGGCCATCCCCATAGTGTAGGTCTCCGGGGTCAAACAATGGTGGTCTGACACCAGGTGAGCATCTACCTCCACACATTCCATAGATGGATATCCCCAGAGAAGAAGATTGAACCAGACAGGACCCTAGGCCATAATAGGATCCATTACTTTGGTTTACAAGCATGTCTCCTCAAAAGCCTGGATTCCAATACCAGCATAGGGGGTTTCCTGAGGCACCCATCAGAACAAATTTTGTCTCCACAAGGAAACTTGTGAATGGGATCTACGTCAAAAGCTTAGGAGAATACTTCAGCATCCCGGTGCCACCGACCCATTCCAAGGCCCTCATGGACACAAACACACATTAGGCCCCATCCTCAGGAAAGTCCATTTCAACGCAGCCACTCCGGTTGCTCCCGCAGAGCCATTCGATCTCAACTCAATTGTGGCTAGGAGACAATTGGAATGCGAGGCGGGCTTCCCTGGCTTCCATCCTCCAACGGTGCTCTGGAGTCATTCCATATGGGATGTCCTGGAGCTGCCCAACAGGTCTCAATTGTCCCGCAGAAGGAATCATTGAAGGGGGCATCCCACAACTCCCAACGTGGGAAAACCTCCATGGCCTTGAGATTCCGCTCCGTTCATGAAGGGGCAGTCATGCACCGAAACTCCAATATGAGCCAACGTCTGATATCGCCGTGACTTCAGATGCTTGAGATATTGGTTCAGATCTGCAGGGGGTACCTGCCGTGCCCTCGGCCTGAATAGCTCTGGTCTAGCTTGTGTTCTCAGACTTCTGTCCTCACACTCCTGGCCCAGAATCCCTCAAGTTTGGCAATTCCGGACCCACAATGCAGCACTCTGTCTGCCCTTTAGAAAAAATATCTTGCCTAATGAGCTGCCCAGGCACCTCAAATGAGGATAAACCTACACGGCACTCGACTATACCCAAATTATATACTCTAACCTGGGCACTAATGCACTGCCTGATACAACCTGAGTCAGAACCTCTGGAACAAAACACATGCAACTGACCGCACACTGAGCATATCAGACCCTCCATGGCCTTAGGTCGTCATCTCTTCCCAACTGCGGTTTTCAGGCTTCAGAACCGAGACCTTATCTCCAACCACTGCCCAGGGTTGAAAATGATGCAGAAATCAGAACACCTTCCCCATGGCAAGAGACCTTGTGATTGGTATGTTGTCCAAAGTCCAGTGCAGTTAAAACCAGTGTGGCCCATGAGGCCCCGCCCATGCTCGCGGGCCACATTTGTCACAAACACACATTGTGACCCTCAGCCTGAGCCCAGTCCTCAAGTAAGGCCTCTAAATGGCTGGATGAAGAGACAGCATATTGGGCCTGCCATGCCCCTAACCCCAATTTTTAACAAAACTTTCAGTTGTTCCTTCATGCCTCCCCAGAGCTCTGCTTTGGAATTCCTCTTTTGTTCAGACACCTGAGGTAATAAACCTGAAAGGAGACCTCACATCCCACAGATTGACGAAAAACAATTGGGACCATTTCAAATCCACAGAGAGGAAAATTCATCCATGGCCCAGGAGGCCCACCCACATTCCGTGGCCATCGTTGATACAAAATCCAGAGACAAAAGCCTGAGCAAATGCCTCAGACTCGCTCTTTCTTCATATCCTGAAGAATTCTTCTCATGTTTTGTAGATTGGGCCTGCCACACTTAAGTCCCCAAACCTCCGCTGAGTTTGTGTTTTCAGACTTCTGTCCTCAAAGTCCTGGGCCAAACACCCTCCCAGGTGGGGCCACTGGAGCCACACATTAGCTCCGTGCCTACCCAATGCATGGGAATTCTGCCCATTCCATTATCCAAAATCGTACAAATTAGGAGAACTCTACAAAGTCCCCGAGGCCATCCCAATAGTGTAGGTCTCCGGGGACAAACAAGGGCAGTCTGACACCAGGTGAGCATCTACCTCCACTCATTCCATAGATGGATATCCCCAGATAAGACGATTGAACCAGACAGGACTCTAGGCCATAATCGATTCCATTGCTTTGGTTTACAGGCATGTCTCCTCAAAAGCCTGGATTCCAATACCAGCATAAGGGGTTTCCTGAGGCACCCATCAGAACAAATATCGTCTCCACAAGGAAACTTGTGCATGGGAGCTATGTCAAAAGCTTAGGAGAATACTCAGTGTCCCGTTACCACCGCCCCATTCCTAGGCCCTCATGGACACAAACACACATTAGGTCCCATCCTCAGGAAAGTCCATTTCAACTCAGCCACCCCGGTTGCTCCTGCAGAGCCATCCGATCTCAACTGTATTGTTGCTAGGAGACAATTGGAATGCGAGGCGGGCTTCCCTGGCATCCATCCTCCAACGGTGCTCTGGAGTCATTCCATATGGGATGTCCTGGAGCTGCCCAACAGAACTCATTTGTCCCGCAGAAGGAATCCTTGAAGGGGGCATCCACAACTCCCACGTGGGAAAAGCTCCATGGCCTTGAGATTCTGCTCCGTTCATGAAGGGTCAACATGCACCGAAACTCCAATATGGGCCAACGTCTGATCCTCGCGGTGACTTCAGATGCTTGAGATATTTGTTCAGATCTGCAGTGGGTACCTGCCGTGCCCTCGGCCTGAAGCCCAAGTCTAGCTTGTGTTTTCAGACTTCTGTCCTCACACTCGTGTCCCAGAAGCTTTCAATTTTGGCAATTCCAGACCCATAATGCAGCACTCTGCCTGCCCTCTAGAAAAAATATCTTGCCTAATGAGCTGCCCAGGCTCCTCAAATGAGGATAAACCTACACGGCACTCGACTGTACCCAAATTTTTATAGTCTAACCTGGGCACTAATGCACTGTCTGACACAACGTGAGCCAGAACCTCCTGACCAATTTCAGGCAGCTGACCGCACACTGAGCATATCAGACCCGCCATGGCCTTAGGTCGTCATCTCTTCCCAACTGCGTTTTTTCAGGCTTCAAAATCTAGACCTTATCCCCAACCACTGCCCATGGTTGACAATGATGCAGAAATCAGAACAACTTCCCCATGGCAAGAGATCTTGTGATTGGCATGTTTTCCAAAGTCCAGTGTAGTTGAAACCAGTGTGGCCCATGAGGCCCCGTCCATGCTCGTGTGCCATATTGGTCACAAACACACATTGTGACCCTCAGCCTGAGCCCAGTCCTCAAGTAAGGCCTCTCAGTGGCTGGATGAAGAGTAGCATATTGGGCCTGCCATGCCCCTAGGCCCCAATTTTTAACCATAGTTTGGGTGGTCCCTTCACTCTTCCCCAGGGCTCTGCTTTCGAATTCCTCTTTGATTGGGACACCTGAGGTAACAAACCTGAGAGGAGACATCCCATCCCACATATTGACGGAAAGAAATTGGGACCGGGCCAAATCCACAGAGAGGAAGATTCGTCCATGGCCCAGGAGGCCTCCCCACATTCCACAGCCATTGTTGATACAAAATCCAGAGACCAAAGCCTGAGCAAGTGCCTCAGACTCGCTCTTTCTTCATATCCTGAAGAGTTCTTCTCATGGTTTGTAAATTGGGCCTGCCATACCTACGTCCCCAAACCTAAGCTGAGTTTGTGTTTTCAGACTTCTGTCCTAAAAGTCCTGGGCCACACACCCTCCAGGCTGGGGCCACTGGAGCCACTCATTAGGACTGACCTACCCAATCCATGGGAATTCTGCCCATTTCATTTTCCAAAATCGTACAAATTTTGAGAATTCTCAAAGTCCCCGAGGCCATCCCAGTAGTGTAGGTCTCCAAGGACAAAAAAGGGAGGTCTGACACCAGGTGAGCATCCACCTCCACTCATTCCATAGATGGATATCCCCAGATAAGAAGATTGAACCAGACAGGACTCTAGGCCATAATCGGATCCATTGCTTAGGTTTACAGGCATGTCTCCTCAAAAGCCTGGGGTCCAATACCAGCATAAGGGGTTTACTGAGACACCCGTCATACAAATCTCGTCTCCACAGGGAAACTTGTGCATGGGAACTATGTCAAAAGCTTAGGAGAATACTTCAGCGTCCCGGTACCACCGCCCCTTTCCAAGGCCCTCATGGAAACAAAACACATTAGGCCCCATCCTCAGAAAAGTCCATTTCAAAGCAGCCACCCAGGTTGCTCCTTCAGAGCCATCCGATCTCACTGTATTGTTGCTAGGAGACAATTGGAATGCGAGGCGGGCTTCCCTGGCATCCATCCTCGAACGGTGCTCTGGAGTCATTCCATATGGGATGTCCTGGATCTTCTCAACAAGTCACAAATGTCCCGCAGAAGGAATCCTTGAAGAGGGCATCCCACAACGCCCAACGTGGGAATACCTCTATGGCCTTGAGATTCCGCTCCGTTCATGAAGGGTCAGTCATACACAGAAACTCCAACCTGAGCCAACCTCTGATTCTCGCCGTGACTTCAGATGCTTGAGATATTGGTTCCGATCTACAGGGGGTACATGCCGTGCCCTCGGCCTGAAGCCCAAGTCTAGCTTGTGTTCTCAGACTTCTGTCCTCACACTCGTGGCCTAGAAGCCCTCAAGTTTGGCAATTCGGGACCCACAATGCAGTACTCTGCCTGCCCTCTAGAAAAAATATCTTGCCCAATGAGCAGCCCAGGCACCTCAAATGAGGATAAACCTACACGGCACTCGACTGTACCCAAATTATATAGTCTAACCTATGCACTAATGCACTGTCTGACACAACCTGAGCCAGAAACTCCTGACCAACACCCAGGCAGCTGACCCCACACTGAGCATATCAGACCCGCCATGGCCTTAGGTCGTCATCTCTTCCCAACTGCGGTTTTTCAGGCTTCAGGACCTAGACCTTATCTCCAACCTCTGCCCAGCGTTGTAAATGTGCAGAAATCAGAACATCTTCCCCATGGCAATAGACCTTGTGTTTGGCACATTGTCCAAAGTTCAGTGTAGTTGAAACCAGTTGGGCCATGAGGCCCCGCCCAGGTTCACGGGCCACATTGGTCACAAACACACATTGTGACCCTCAGCCTGAGCCCAAGCTCAAGTAAGGCCTCTCAGTGGCTGGATGAAGAGACAGCATAATGGGCCTGCCATGCGCCTAGTCCCCAATTTTTAACCACCGATTGGGTTGTCCCTTCACTCTTCCCCAGGGCTCTGCTTTGGAATTCCTCTTTTGTTCGACACCTGAGGGAATAAACTTGAAAGGAGACCTCCCATCCCACAGATTGACGAAAAACAATTGGAACCAGGCCAAATCCACAGAGAGGAAGATTTGTCAAAGGCTCATGAGGCCTCCCCACATTCCACGGCCATTGTTGATACAAAATCCAGAGACAAAAGCCTGAGCAAGCGCCTCAGACACGCTCTTTCTTCATATGACTCTTTGGACGGGGCCAAACCACCAGAGAATAAGACTCGTCCATTTCCCAGGAAGTCACCCAGAAATTTCACCACCATGAGTGACACGATATCCAGAGACAAAAACTTGAGCAAGAGCCTCACACTCGCCCTTTTTCAAATCCCGAAGTGATCTCCTCATGGTCTCTAGATCAGTCCTGCCATACCTATGACCCGAAACATAAGCCGAGGTTGTGTTTTCAGACAACTGTCCAAACAGCCCTGGCCTACACAACCTACAGGCTCAGGCCCCTGGAGCCAAACCTGAGGACTGTACTTGCCCTCTCCAAGGGAATTGTGTGTGCCCATTCCAATGGCCACAACCCTTCTAATAGGATAAACCTCCAAAGACCCTGATCCATCGCACTAGTGCCGGCTTCCCAGGAAATACAGGGGCAATCTGAGCCCATCTGAGCACCTACCTGCACAGAGACCCATAGACAGATCTCCCCAAAGGTAAAAAGGAAAGACGGGGTCCCTAGGCACTAATCAGATTTATTGCTTTGTTTTCCAGGCATCTCTCCTCAGAGGCCTGGATTTCAAAACCAGCATATGGCTGTTTCTTGACTCACCCATCAGAAAACATCTCATCTACACCTGGGAAACTTGCACGTTGGAGCTGTGTCAAAGCCTCTGTGTAGGAGAATCCTTCAGGGCCCCATTCCAAGGTGTCCTTAGACACAAAAGCACATTAAGACCCATCCGCAGGAGAGTCCATTTCAACTCAGCCTCCTCGGTTGCTCCCCCAGACCCAGCAGATCTAAAATGTCTTATTGCTAGGAGACAAATGGAATGCGAGGTGGGCTCCCCATCCATCCATCCTTAAAACCCTGCTCAGAATCATTGGCCTGGAGCCAAACAACAGGTCTCAATTGTCCTGCAGAAGACTCTTTGAAGTTTGGGGTTACTCAAAACTCCCATCGTGGGAAAACCACCATGGCCTCGTGATGCCCCCTCTTCATGAATAGCCATCAGGGACAGAAACTCCATACTGAGCGATCGTTTGATCCTCGCCCTGACTTCAGATCACGAGGTCTCGATTCAGGTCTGTAGATTGTGCCTGCCATGTCCTCACTCAGAAACCTAAGCCTAGCTTGTGCTCTCAGAGTTCTGTCCTCAGACTACTGGCCCACAAGCCCTCCAGTTTGGCAATCCAGAACTACAATGCAGCACTCTGCCTGCCACCCAGAAGAAAAACATTGCCCTCTGGGGCTACCCAGTAACACCAAATGAGGATCAACCTGCACCTACCTTGGTTGTACCCCAAATACATAGGCCGACCAGGGCACTAATGACCTTTCTGACACAGCCTGAGCCTGGACCTATTGGCCCCACGCAGACACCTGGCCACACACTGAGCACATGGAGCCGCCATGGCCTTAGGTCGTCATCTCTTCCCAACCTCGGTTTTCAGGCTTCAGAACCTAGATCTTATCGCCAATACCTGCCCAGGGTTGAACGTGATGCAGAAATCAGAACTCCTTCCCCATGGCAAGAAACCTTGTGGTTGGCATGTTGTCCAACGTTCAGAGTAGTTGAAACCAGAGTGGCCCATGAGGCCCCGCCCATGCTCGCGTGCCACATGGGTCCCAAACACACATTGTGACTCTCAACCTGAGCCCAGTCCTCAAGTAAGGCCTCTCAGTGGCTGGATGAAGAGATAGCATATTGGGATTGCCATGCCCCAAGTCCCCAATTTTTTACCATAGTTCGGGGTATCCCTTCAGTTATCCCCACGGCTTTGCTTTGCAATTCCTCTTTAGGTGGGACACCTGAGGTAACAAAACTGAAAGGAGTCCTCCCATCCCACAGATTGAAGAAAAACAATTGGGAATCGGGCCAAATCCTCAGAGAGGAAGATTCGTCCATGGCCCATGAGGCCTCCCCGACATTCCACGGCCACCGCAGATACAAAATCCAGAGTCAAAAGCCTGAGCAAGCGCCTCAGATTCGCACTTTCTTCATATCCTGAAGATTTCTACTCATGATTTGTAGATCGGTCCTGCCATACCTACGTCCCCAAAACTAAGCTGAGTTTGTGTTTTCAGACTTCTGTCCTCAAAGTGATGGGCCACACACCCTCCAGGCTGGGGCCCCTGGAGCCACACATTAGGACTGTGCCTACCAATTCATGGGAATTCTGCCCATTCCATCATCCAAAATCGTACAAATTAAGAGAAACCGCCATCCCTGAGGCCATCCCAATAGTGTAGGTCGCCCGGGACAAACAAGGGCGGTCTGATATCAGCTGACCATCTACCTCCACTCATACCATAGATGGATGTCCGCAAAGAAGAAGATTGAACCAGACAGGACCCTAGGCCATAATAGGATCCATTGCTTTAGTTTACAGGCATGTCTCTTCAAAAGCCTTATTCCAATAGGAGCATAGGGGTTTTCCTGAGGCACCCATCAGAACTCATCTCGTCTCCACAAGGAAACCTGTGCATGCGAGTTATGTCAGAAGTTTAGGAGAGTACTTCAAAGTCCCGGGGCCACAGCCCCATTCTAAGGCCCTCAGGGACACAAAAACCAATTAGGACCCATCCTCATTTAAGTCCATTTCAACTCAGCCACCACGGTAGCTCCCGCAGAGAAATCAGATCTAAACTGTCTTGTTGCTAGGAAACAATTGGAATGTGAGGCGGACTTCCCAGGCATCCATCCTCGAATGGTGCTCTGGAGTCATTCCATATGGGATTTCCTGGAGCTGTCCAACAGGTCTCAATTGTCCCGCAAAAGGAATCCTTGAAGGGAGCATCCAACAACTCCCAACGTGGGAAAACCTCAATAGCCTCGAGTTTCCGCTCCCTTCATGAAGGGGCTGTATGCACAGAAACACCAACCTGGCCAACGTCTGATCCTCGCCCTGACTTCAGATGCATGAGATATTGGTTCAGATCTGCAGGAGGTACCTGCCGTGCCCTCGGCCTGATACCCAAGTCTAGCTTGTCTTCTCAGACTTCCGTCCTCTCCCCCCTCACCCCGAAGCCCTCAAGATTGGCAATTCCGGACCCACAATGCAGCACTCTGCCTGCCCTCTAGAAAAAAATTATTGCCGTATGAGCTTCCTAGGCACCTTAAATGAGGATAAACCTACACAGCACTCGAATTTACCCAAATTATATAGTCTAACCTGGGCACTAAAGCACTGTCCGACACAATCTGAGCCCGGACCTCCTGATCAACCCGGAGAAAGCTGACCGCACACTGAGCACATAAGAGCCGCCATGGCCTTAGGTCATCATCTCTCCCCTACCTCAGTTTTCAGGCTTCCGAACCGAGACCTTATCTCCAATCACTGCCCAGGGGTGAATGTGATGCAGAAATCAGAACTCCTCCTTACCCATGGCAAGAACCCTTGTGGTTGGCACGTTGTCCAACGTTCAGTGTAGGAGAAGCCAGCATTCACCCTGAGGCCCCGCCCATTGTTGAGTGCGACGAGGGCAGCAACACGCATTGTTATCCTCAGCATGAGTCCTGTCCTCTAGAAAGTCCTCTCAGCGGCTGGACCATAAAATGTCATAATGTGCTTGACATGTCCCTAGGCCCATTTTAAACAGATTTCTGATTGTTCAGTCGCCCCTCCCCAGGGCTCTACTCTGGAATCCCTCATTTTGTGGGACACCTGAGGTTAAAAAAGAAAACAACAACAACAAAAAAACGGACTTCTTCCATCACACAGAATGACTCCAAATCCTTTGGACGGGGCCAAAACACCAGAGAGTAAACTCGTCCATTTCCCATGAAGTCACCCAGAATTTTCACGACCATGAGTGACACGATATCCAGAGACAAAAACTTGAGCCAGAGCCTCACACTCGCCCTTTTTTCAAATCCCGAAGAGTTCTCCTCATGGTCTGTAGATCAGTCCTGCCATACCTACGATCCGAAACATAAGCCGAGGTTGTGTTTTCAGAAAACTATCCAAACAGCCCTGGCCTACACAACCTACAGGCTCAGGCCCCTGGAGCCAAACCTGAGGACTGTACTTGCCCTCTCCAAGGGAATTGTGTGTGCCCATTCCAATGGCCACAACCCTTCTAATAGGATAAACCTCCAAAGTCCTCGATCCATCTCACTAGTGCTGTCTTCCCAGGAAAAACAGGAGCAATCTGAGCACATCTGTTCACCTACCTGCAATCAGACACATAGACAGATATCCCCAGAGGTAAAAAGGAAAGAACAGACCCATAGGCACTAATCAGATCCATTTCTTTGGTTCCAGGCATCTCTCCTCAGAGGCCTGGATTTCAAAACCAGCATATGGCTGTTTCTTGACTCACCCATCAGAAAACATGTCATATACACATGGGAAACTTGCACGTTGGAGCTGTGTCAAAGCCTCTGTTTAGGAAAACCCTTCAGGGCCCACGTGCCACCGCTTCATTCCAAGGTCTCCATAGACACAAAAGCACATTAGGACCCATCCACAGGAGAGTCCATTTAAACTCAGCCTCCTAAGTTGCTCCCCGAGATCCAGCAGATCTAAATGTCTGGTTGCTTGGAGACAATTGGAATGCGAGGTGGGCTACCCAGCAATCCAACCTTAGAACTCTGCTCAGAATAATAGCCTGGCCCCAAACAACAGGTCTCACTTGTCCTGCAGAAGACTCTTTGCAGTTTGTAGCTGCTCACAACTCCCATCGTGGGTAAACCCCCATGGCTCTTGATGCCCCCCCTCATGAAGCGGCCATCAGGGACAGAAACTCCAACCTGAGCGATCGTCTGATCCTCGCCCTGACTTCAGATGCACGAGATATCGATTCAGGTCTGTAGATTGTGCCACCATGTCCCCACCCAGAAACCGAAGCCTAGCTTGTGTTTTCAGACTTCTGTCCTCAGACTACTGGCCCACAAGCCCTCCAGTTTGGCAATCCAGAACTACAATGCAGCACTCTGCCTGCCCCCCAGAAGAAAAACATTGCCCTCTGGGGCTACCCAGTAACCCCTAATGAGGATCAACCTGTACCTACCTTGGCTGTACCCCAAATACATAGGCTGACCAGGGCACTAATGCCTTTTCTGACACAGCCTGAGCCTGGACCTCCTGGCCCCACCCAGACAGGTGGCCGCAGACTGAGCACATCAAGGCTCCATGGCCTTAGGTCGTCATCTGTTCCCAACCTCGGTTTTCAGGCTTCAGAACCTAGACCTTATCTACAATCACTGCCCAGGGTTGAACGTGATGCAGAAATCAGAACTCCTTCCCCATGGCAAGAAACCTTGTGGTTGGCATGTTTTCCAACGTTCAGTGTAGTTGAAACCAGAGTGGCCCATGAGGCCCCGCCCATACTCGCTGGCCATATGGGTCCCAAACACTCATTGTGACTCTCAGCCTGAGCCCAGGCTCAAGTAAGGCCTCTCAGTGGCTGGATGAAGAGATAGCATATTGGGCTTGCCATGCCCCTAGGCCCCAATTTTTAACCATAGTTCGGGTTGTCCCTTCAGTCTTCCCCACGGCTTTGCTTTGGAATTCCTCTTTTGGTGGGACACATGAGGTAACAAAACTGAAAGGAGTCCTCCCATCCCACAGATTGACCAAAAACAATTGGGAATCGGGCCAAATCCTCAGAGAGGAAGATTCGTCCATGGCCCCTGAGGCCTCCCCGACATTCCACGGCCACCGCTGATACAAAATCCAGAGACAAAAGACTGAGCAAGCGCCTCAGATTCGCACTTTCTTCATATCCTGAATACTTTTTCTCATGGACTGTAGAGTGGGCCTGCCATACCTACGTCCCCAAACCTAAGCTGAGTTTGTGTTTTCAGACTTCTGTCCTCAAGTCCTAGGCCACACACCCTCAATGCTGGGGCCCCTGGAGCCACACATTAGGACTGTGCCTACCAATCCATGGGAATTCTGCCCATTCCATTGTCCAAAATTGTACAAATTAAGAGAAACCGCCAAATCCCTGAGGCCATCCCAATAGTGTAGGTCGCCCGGGACAAACAAGGGCGGTCTGACAACAGCTGAGCATCTACCTCCACTCATACCATAGATGGATGTCCCCAGAGAAGAAGATTGAACCAGACGGGACCCTAGGCCATAATAGGATCCATTGCTTTGGTTTACAGGCATGTCTCCTCAAAAGCCTGATTCCAATACGAGCATAGAGGTTTTCCTGAGGCACCCATCAGAACTCATCTCGTCTCCACAAGGAAACCTGTGCATGGATGCTATGTCAGAAGCTTAGGAGAGTACTTCAGGGTCCCGAGGCCACGACCCCAATCCAAGGCCCTCAGGGACACAAAAACCCATTAGGACCCAACCTCAGGAAAGTCCATTTCAACTCAGCCAAACCGGTTGCTCCCGCAGAGCCATCAGATCTAAACTGTCTTGTTGCTAGGAGACAATTGGAATGCGAGGCGGGCTTCCCAGGCATCCATCCTCCCATGAGTTCTGGAGTCATTCCATCTGGGATGTCCTGGAGCTGTCCAACAGATCTCAATTGTCCCGCAGAAGGAATCCTTGAAAGGGGCACCCCACAACTCCCAACGTGGGAAAACCTCAATGGCCTTGAGATGCCGCTCCCTTCATGAAGCGTCCATCATGCACAGAAACTACAACCTGAGCCAACGTCTGATCCTCGCCCTGACTTCAGATGCATGAGATATTGGTTCAGAGCTGAAGGGGTTCCAGCCGTGTCCTCGCCCTGAAACCCAGTCTAGCTTCCTTCTCAGACTTCCATCCTCACACGCCTGGCCCCGAAGCCCTCAAGTTTGGCAATTCCGGACACACAATGCAGCACTCTGCCTGCCCTCTAGAAAAAAATTATTGCCTCATGAGCTTCCTAGGCACCTTAAATGAGAATAAACCTACACAGCACTCGACTTTACCCAAGTTATATAGTCTAACCTGTGCACTAAAGCACTGTTGGACACAACCTGAGCCCGGACCTCCTGACCAACCCCCAGAAAGCTGACCGCACACTGAGCACATAAGACCCGCCATGGACTTAGGTCATCATCTCTTCCCTACCTCAGTTTTCAGGCTTCAGAACCGAGACCTTATCTCCAATCACTGCCCAGGGGTGAGTGTGATGCAGAAATCAGAACTCCTCCTTACCCATGGCAAGAACCCTTGTGGTTGGCACGTTGTCCAAAGTTCAGTGTTGCAGAAACCAGCATTCATCCTGAGGCCCCGCCCATTCTTGAGTGCGACGAGGGCATACACACGCATTGTGACCCTCAGCATGAGTCCTGTCCTCTAGTAAGTCCTCTCAGTGGCTGGACCATTAGATGTCATAATGGGCTTGACATGTCCCTAGGCCCCAATTTTTAACCAGATTTCTGATTGTCCGGTTGCCCCTCCCCAGGGCTCTACTCTGGAATCCCTCATTTGGTGGGTCACCTGAGGTTAAAAAATAAAATAACAAAAACAAAAAAACGGAATTCTTCCATCACACAGAATGACCCCAAACACTTTGGACGGGGCCAAACCACCAGAGAGTAAGACACGTCCATTTCCCATGAAGTCACCCAGAAATTTCATCACCACGAGTGACACGATATCCAGAGACAAAAACTTGAGCAAGAGCCTCACACTCGCCCTTTTTTCAAATCCCGAAGAGTTCTCCTCATGGTCTGTAGATCAATCCTGCCATACGTACAACCCAAAACATAAGCCGAGGTTGTGTTTTCAGACAACTGTACAAACAGCCCTAGCCTACACAACCTACAGGCTCAGGCCCCTTGAGCCACACCTGAGGACTGTACTTGCCATCTCCAAGGGAATTGTGTGTGCCCATTCCAATGGCCACAACCCTTTTAATAGGATAAACCTCCAAAAACCCTGATCCATCGCACTAGTGCCGGCTTCCCAGGAAATACAGAGGCAATCTGAGCCCTTCTGAGCACCTACATGCACTCAGACCCATAGAGAGATCTCCCCAGAGGTAAAAAGGAAAGACCGGGTCCCTAGGCACTAATCAGATCCATTGCTATGTTTTCCAGGCATCTCTCCTCAGAGGCCTGGATTTCAAAACCAGCATATGGCTGTTTCTTGACTCACCCATCAGAAAACATCTCATCTACACATGGGAAACTTGCACGTTGGAGCTGTGTCAAAGCCTCTGTGTAGGAGAACCCTTCAGGGCACCATTCCAAGGTCTTTATAGACACAAAAGCATATTAGGACCCATCCTCAGGAGAGTCCATTTCAACTCAGCCTCCTCGGTTGCTCCCCCAGATCCAGCAGATCTAACCGGTCTTGTTGCTAGGAGACAATTGGAATGCGAGGTGGGCTACCCAGCCATCCATCCTTAGAACCCAGCTCAGAATCATGGCCTTGAGCCAAACAACAGGTCTCAATTGTCCTGCAGAAGACTCTTTGCAGTTTGGAGCTGCTCACACCTCCTAACGTGGGAAAACCCCCATGGCCTCGTGATGCCCCCCCTTCGTGAAGGGGCCATCAGGTTCAGAAACTCCAACCTGAGCGATCGTCTGATCTTCGCCTTGACTTCAGATGCACGAGATCTCGATTCAAGTCTGTAGATTGTGCCTGCCATGGCCTCACCCAGAAACCTAAGCCTAGCTTGTGTTCCCTGACTTCTGTCCTCAGACTACTGGCCCACAAGCCCTCCAGTTTGGCAATCCAGAACTACAATGCAGCACTCTTCCTGCCGTCCAGAAGAAAAACATTGCCCTCAGGGGCTACACAGTAATCCCAAATGAGGATCAACCTGCACCTACCTTGGCTGTACCCCAAATGTATAGGCTGACCAGGGCACTAATGCCCTTTCTGACACAGCCTGAGCCTGGAACATTTAGCCCCACCCAGACTGCTGGCCGCACACTGAGCATATGGAGCCGCCATGGCCTTAGATCTTCATCTCTTCCCAACCTCAGTTTTCAGGCTTCAGAACCTAGACCTTATCTCCAATCACTGCCCAGGGTTGAAGCTGATGCAGAAATCAGAACTCCTTCCCCATGGCAAGAAACCTTGTGGTTGGCATGTTGTCCAACGTTCAGTGTAGTTGAAACCAGTTTGGCCCATAAGGCTCGCCCATGGTCGCGGGCCACATGGGTCCCAATCACACTTTGTGACCCTCAGGCTGAGCCCAGTCCTCAAGTAAGGCCACTCAGTGGCTGGATGAAGAGATAGCATATTGGGCTTGCCATGCCCCTAGGCCCCAATTTTTAACCATAGTTCGGGTTGTCCCTTCAGTCTTCCCCACGGCTTTTCTTTGGAATTCCTCTTTTGGTGGGACACCTGAGGTAACAAAGCTGAAAGGAGTCCTCCCATCCCACAGATTGACGAAAAACAATTGGGAATCGGGCCAAATCCTCACAGAGGAAGATTCGCCCATGGCCCATGAGGCCTCCTCGACAATCCACGACAGCGCTGATACAAAATCCAGAGACAAAAGCCTGAGCAAGTGCCTCAGATTCGCACTTTCTTCATATCCTGAAGAATTATTCTCATGGTTTGCAGATCTGGCCTGCCATATATCCGTCCCCAAACCTAACCTGAGTTTGTGTTTTCAGACTTCTGTCCTGGGCCACACACCCTCCGGCTGGGGCCCCTGGAGCCACACATTAGGACTGTGCCTACCAATCCATGGGAATTCTGCCCATTCCATTGTCCAAAATTGTACAAATTAAGAGAAACCGCCAAATCCCTGAGGCCATCCCAATAGTGTAGGTCGCCCGGGACAAACAAGGGCGGTCTGACACCAGCTGAGCATCTACCTCCACTCATACCATAGATGGATGTCCCCAGAGAAGAAGATTGAACCAGACGGGACCCTAGGCCATAATAGGATCCATTGCTTTGGTTTACAGGCATGTCTCCTCAAAAGCCTGATTCCAATACGAGCATAGGGGTTTTCCTGAGGCACCCATCAGATCTCATCTCGTCTCCACAATGAAATTGTGCATGGGAGCTATGTCAGAAACTTAGGAGAGTACATCATGGTCCCGGGGCCACCACACCATTCCAAGGCCCTCAGGGACTCAAAAACCCATTAGGACCCATTCTCAGGAAAGTCCATTTCAACTCAGCTACCCCGGTTGCTCCCGCAGAGCCATCAGATCTAAACTGTCTTGTTGCTATGAGACAATTGGAATGCGAGGCGGGCTTCCAAGTCATCCGTCCTCGCATGGTGTTCTGGAGTCATTCCATCTGGGATGTCTGGAGCTGTTCAACAGGTCTCAACTGTCCCGCAGAAGGAATCCTTGAAGGGGGCATCCCACAACTCCCAACGTGGGAAAACCTCAATGGCCTCGAGATTCCGCTCCCTTCATGAAACCTCCGTCATGCACAGAAACTCCAACCTGAGCCAACATCTGATCCTCGCTCTGACTTCAGATGAATGAGATATTGATTCAGAGCTGCAGGGGGTACCTGGGGTGCCCTCGCCCTGAAACCCAAGTCTAGCTTTCTTCTCAGACTTCCGTCCTCACTCCCCTGGCCCCGAAGCCCTCAAGTTTGGCAATTCCGGAACCACAATGCAGCACTCTGCCTGCCCTCTAGAAAAAAATTATTGCCTCATGATCTTCCCAGGCACCTTAAATGAGGATTAACCTACACAGCACTCTACTTTACCCAAGTTATATAGTCTAACCTGTGCACTAAAGCACTGTCGGACACAACCTGAGCCCGGACCTCCTGACCAACCCCCAGAAAGTTGACCGCACAGTTAGCACATAAGACCCGCCATGGCCTTAGGTCATCATCTCTTCCCTACCTCTGTTTTCAGGCTTCAGAACCGAGACCTTATCTCCAATCACTGCCCAGGGGTGAGTGTGATGCAGAAATCAGAACTCCTCCTTACCCATGGCAAGAACCCTTGTGGTTGGCACGTTGTCCAACGTTCAGTGTAGGAGAAACCAGCATTCACCGTGAGACCCCGCCCATTCTTGAGTGCGACGAGGGCATAAACACGCATTGTGACCCTCAGCATGAGTACTGTCCTCTAGTAAGTCCTCTCAGTGGCTGGACCATAAGATATCATAATGGGCTTGACATGTCCCTAGGCCCCAATTTTTAACCAGATTTCTGATTATCCGGTTGCCCCTCCCCAGGGCTCTACTCTGGAATCCCTCATTTGGTGGGTCACCTGAGGTTAAAAAAGAAAACAACAACAACAACAACAACAAAACGGAATTCTTCCATCACACAGAATGATCCCAAACACTTTGGACGGGGCCAAACCACCAGAGAGTAAGATCGTCCATTTCCTATGAAGTCACCCAGAAATGTCAGCACCATTAGTGACACGATGTCCAGAGACAAAAACTTGAGCAAGAGCCTCACACTCGCCCTTTTTTCAAATACCGAAGTGTTCTTCTCATGGTCTGTAGATCAGTCCTGCCATACCTATGACCCGAAACATAAGCCGAGGTTGTGTTTTCAGACAACAGTCCAAACAGCCTTGGCCTACAAAACCTACAGGCTCAGGCCCCTGGAGCCAAACCTGAGGACTGTACTTGCCCTCTCCAAGGATATTGTGTGTGCCCATTCCAATGGCCACATCCCTTCTAATAGGATAAACCTCCAAAGTCCCTGATCCATCCCAATAGTGGTGGCTTCCCAGGAAACACAGGGGCAATCTGAGCCCATCTGAGCACCTACCTGCACTTAGACCCATAGACAGATGTCCCCAGAGGAAAAAAGGAAAGAACAGGCCCCTAGGCACTTATCAGAACCATTGCTTTGGTTTCCAGACATCTCTCCTCAGAGGCCTGGATTTCACAACCAGCATATGGCTGTTCTTGACTCACCCATCAGAAAACATCTCATCTACACATGGGAAACTTGCACGTTGGAGCTGTGTCAAAGCCCCTGTTTAGGAGAACGTTCAGGACCCCATTGCTACCACTTCATTCCAAGGTCTCCATAGAAACAAAAGACATTAGGACCAATCCCCGGAGAGTCCATTTCAACTCAGCATCCTCGGTCTCTCCCGATCCAGCAGATCTAACCTGTCTTGTTGCTAGGAGACAATTGGAATGCGAGGTGGGCTACCCAGCCATCCATCCTTAGAACCCTGCCCAGAATCATTGGCCTGGAGCCAAACAACAGGTCTCAATTGTCCTGCAGAATTCTCTGCACTTTGGAGCTTCTCAAACTCCCATCGTGGGAAAACCCCCATGGAATCGTGATGCCCCCCCTTCATGAAGGGGCCATCAGGTTCAGAAACTCCAACCTGAGCGATCGTCTGATCCTCGCCCTGACTTCAGATGCACGAGATCTCGATTCAGGTCTGTAGATTGTGCCTGCCATGGCCTCACCCAGAAACCTAAGCCTAGCTTGTGTTCCCTGACTTCTGTCCTCAGACTACTGGCCCACAAGCCCTCCAGTTTGGCAATCCAGAACTACAATGCAGCACTCTTCCTGCCGTCCAGAAGAAAAACATTGCCCTCAGGGGCTACACAGTAATCCCAAATGAGGATCAACCTGCACCTACCTTGGCTGTACCCCAAATGTATAGGCTGACCAGGGCACTAATGCCCTTTCTGACACAGCCTGAGCCTGGAACTCCTGGCCCCACCCAGGCAGTTGGCCGCACACTGAGCACATAGAACCGTCAAGGCCTTAGGTCGTCATCTCTTTCCAACCTCGGTTTTCAGGCTTCAGATCCTAGACCTTATCTCCAATCACTGCCCAGGGTTGAACGTGATGCAGAAATCAGGACTCCTTCCCCATGGCAAGAAACCTTGTGGTTGGCATGTTGACCAACGTTCAGTGTAGTTGAAACCAGAGTGGCCCATGAGGCCCCGCCCATGCTCGCGGGCCACATGGGTCCCAAACACACATTGTGACCTCAGCCTGAGCTCAGTCCTCAAGTAAGGCTTCTCAGTGGGTGGATGAAGATATAGCATTTTGGGCTTGCCATGCCCCTAGGCCCCAATTTTTAACCATAGTTCGGGTAGTCCCTTCAGTCTTCCCTACGGTTTGCTTTGGAATTCTTCTTTTGGTGGGACACCTGAGGTAACAAAACTGAAAAGAGTCCCCCCATCCCACAGATTGACGAAAAACAATTGGGAATTGGGCCAAATCCTCAGAGAGGAAGATTCGTCCATGGCCCATGAGGCCTCCCCGACATTCCACGGCCAGCGCTGATACAAAATCCAGAGACAAAAGCCTGAGCAAGCGCCTCAGATTCGCACTTTCTTCATATCCTGACGAATTCTTCTCATGGTTTGTAGATCGGGCATGCCATAGCTACGTCCCCAAACCTAAGCTGAGTTTGTGTTTTCAGACTTTGTCCTCAAATTTTGGGCCACACACGCTCCAGGCTGGGGTCCCTGGCGCCACACATTAGGACTGTGCCTACAAATCCATGGGAATTCTGCCCATTCCATTGTCCAAAATTGTACAAATTAAGAGAAACTGCAAAATCCATGAGGCCATCCCAATTGTGTAGGTCGCCCGGGACAAACAAGGGCGGTCTGACACCAGCTGAGCATCTACGTCTACTCACACCGTAGAGGGATGTCCCCAGAGAAGAAGATTGAACCAGACAGGAACCTAGGCCATAATAGGATCCATTGCTTTGGTTTACTGGCATGTGTCCTCAAAAGACTGATTCCAATACGAGCATAGGGGTTTTCCTGAGGCACCCATCAGAACTCATCTCGTCTCCACAAGGAAACTTGTGCATGGGAGCTATGTCAGAAGCTTAGGAGAGTACTTCAGGGTTCCGGTGCCACTGCCCCATTCCAAGGCCCTCAGGGACACAAAACCCATTAAGACCCAACCTCAGGAAAGTCCATTTCAACTCAACCACCCCGGTTGCTCCCGCAGAGCCATCAGATCTAAACTATCTTGTTGCAAGGAGAAAATTAGAATGCGAGGCAGGCTTCCCAGGCATCCATCCTCGTATGGTGCTCTGTAGTCATTTCATATGGGATGTCCTGGAGCTGTCCAACAGGTCTCAATTGTCCTGCAGAAGGAATCCTTGAAGGGGGCATCCCACAACTCCCAACGTGGGAAAACCTCAATGGCCTCGAGATTCCGCTCCCTTCATGAAGCAGCCGTCATGCACAGAAACTCCAACCTGAACCAACGTCTGATCCTCGCCCTGACTTCAGATGCATGAGATATTGGTTCAGAGCTGCAGGTAGTACCTGCCGTGCTCTCGCCCTGAAACCCAAGTCTAGCTTTCTTCTCAGACTTCCGTCCTCACACCCCTGGCCCCGAATCCCTCAAGTTTGGCAATTCCGGATCCACAATGCAGCACACTGCCTGCGCTCTAGAAAAAAATTATTGCCTCATGAGCTTCCCAGGCACCTTAAATGAGGATAAGCATACACAGCATTCTATTTACCAAAGTTATATAGTCTAACCTGTGCACTAAAGTACTGTCGGACACAACCTGAGCCGGACCTCCTGACCAACCCCCAGAAAGCTGACCGCACACTGAGCATATAAGACCTGCCATGACCTTAGGTCATCATCTATTCCCTACCTCAGTTTTCAACTTCAGAACTGAGACCTTATCTCCAATCACTGCCCAGGGGTGAGTGTGATGCAGAAATCAGAACTCCTCCTTACGCATGGCAAGAAACCTTCTGGTTGGCACGTTGTCCAACGTTCAGTGTAGGAGAAACCAGCATTCACCCTGAGGCCCCGCCCATTCTTGAGTGCGACGAGGGCATAAACACGCATTGTGACCCTCAGCATGAGTCCTGTACTCTAGTAAGTCCTCTCAGTGGCTGAACCAAAAGATGTCATAATGGACTTGACATGTCCCTAGTCCCCAATTTTTAACCAGATTTCTGATGGTCCGGTTGCCCCTCCCCAGGGCTCTACTCTGGAATCCCTCATTTGGTGGGACACCTGAGGTTAATAAAGAAAACAACAACAACAAATAAACGGAATTCTTCCATCACACTGAATTACCCCAAACACTTTGGACGGGGCCAAACCACCAGAGAGTAAGACTCGTCCATTTCCCATTAAGTCACCCAGAAATTTCACCACCATGAGTGACACGATATCCAGAGACAAAAACTTGAGCAAGAGCCTCACACTCGCCCTTTTTTCAAATCCCGAAGAGTTCTCCTCATGGTCTGTAGATCAGTCCTGCCATACGTACGACCCGAAACATAAGCCGAGGTTGTGTTTTCAGACAACTGTCCAAAGAGAACTGGCCTACCCAACCTACAGGCTCAGGCCCCTGGAGCCAAACATGAGGACTGTACTTGCTCTCTCCAAGGAATTTGTGTGTGCCCATTCCAATGGCCACAACCCTTCTAATTGGATAAACCTCCAAAGTCCCTGATCCATCGCACTAGTGCTGGCTTCCCAGGAAATACAGGGGCAATCTTAGCCCATCTGAGCACCTACCTGCACTCAGACCCATAGAGAGATCTCCCCAGAGGTAAAAAGTAAAGACCGGGTCCCTAGGCACTAATCAGATCCATTGCTTTGTTTTCCATGCATCTCTCCTCAGAGGCCTGGATTTCAAAACCAGCATATTGCTGTTTCTTGACTCACCCATCAGGAAACATCTCATCTACACAAGGAACACTTGCACGTTGGAGCTGTGTTAAAGCCTCTGTGTAGGAGAACCCTTCAGGGCACCATTTCAAGGTCTCCTTAGACACAAAAGCACATTAGGACCCATCCACAGGAGAGTCCATTTCAACTCAGCCTCCTCGGTTGCTCCCCCAGATCCAGCAGATCTAACCTGTCTTGTTGCTAGGAGACAATTGGAATGCGAGGTGGGCTACCCAGTCATGCATCCTTAGAACCCTGCTCAGAATCATGGCCTGGGCCAAACAACAGGTCTCAATTGTCCTGCAGAAGACTCTTTGCAGTTTGGAGCTGCTCACACCTCCCATCGTGGGAAAACCCCCATGGCATCGAGATGCCCCCCCTTCATGAAGCGGCCATCAGGGACAGAAACTCCAACCTGAGCGATCGTCTGATCCTCGCCCTGACTTCAGATGCACGAGATCTCGATTCAGGTCTGTAGAATGTGCCTGCCATGGCCTCACCCAAAAACCGAAGCCTCAGACTTCTGTCCTCAGACTACTGGCCCACAAGCCCTCCAGTTTGGCAATCCAGAACTACAATGCAGCACTCTGCCTGCCCCCCAGAAGAAAAACATTGCCCTCTGGGGCTACCCAGTAACCCCAAATGAGGATCAACCTGCACCTACCTTGGCTGTACCCCAAATACATAGGCTGACCAGGTCACTAATGCCCTTTCTGACACAGCCTGAGCCTGGAACTCCTGGCCCCACCCAGACAGCTGGCTGCGCACTGAGCACATCGAGCCACCATGGCCTTAGGTCGTCATCTCTTCCCAACCTCTTTTTTCATGCTTCTGAACCTAGACCTTATCTCCAATCACTGCCCAGGGTTGAACGTGATTCAGAAATCAGAACTCCTTCCCCATGGCAAGAATCCTTGTGGTTGGCATGTTGTCCAACGTTCAGTGTAGTTGAAACCAGTGTGGCCCATGAGGCCCCGCCCATGCTCGCGGACCACATGGGTCCCAATCACACATTGTGACTCTCAGCCTGAGCCCAGTCCTCAAGTAAGGCCTCTCAGTGGCTGGATGAAGAGATAGGATATTGGGGTTCCATGCCCCTAGGCCCCAATTTTTAACCATAGTTCAGGTTGTCCCTTCAGTCTTCCCCACGGCTTTGCTTTGGAATTCCTCTTTTGGTGGGACACCTGAGGTAACAAAACTGAAAGGAGTACTCTCATCCCACAGATTGACGAACAACAATTGGGAATCTGGCCAAATCCTCAGAGAGGATGATTTGTCCATGGCCCATGAGTCCTCCCCGACATTCCACGGCCAGCGCTGATAAAAAATCCAGAGACAAAAGCCTGAGCAAGCGCCTCAGATTCGCACTTTCTTAATATCCTGAAGAGTTCTTCTCTTGGTTTGTACATCGGGCCTGCCATACCTAAGTCCCTCAACCTAAGCTGAGTTTGTGTTTCCAGACTTCTGTCCTCAAAGTCCTGGGCCACACACCCTCCAGGCTGGGGCCCCTGGAGCCACACTTTAGGACTGTGCCTACCAATCCATGGGAATTCTGCCCATTCCATTGTCCAAAATTGTACAAATTAAGAGAAACCGCCAAATCCCTGAGGCCATCCCAATAGTGTAGGTCGCCCGGGATAAACAAGGGCCGTCTGACACCAGCTGAGCATCTGCCAAAATCGTACCAATTAGGAGAAACCGCCAAATCCCTGAGGCCATTCCAATAGTGCAGGTCGCCCGGAACACACAAGGGCTGTCTGATACCAGATGAAAATCTACTTCCACTCATACCATAGATGGATATACCCAGAGAAGAAGATTGAACCAGACAGGACCCTAGGCCATAATAGGATCCATTGCTTTGGTTTACAGGCATGTCTCCTCAAAAGCCTGATTCCAATACGAGCATAGGGGTTTTCCTGAGGCACCCATCAGAACTCATCTCGTCTCCACAAGGTATCCTGTGCATGGGAGCTATGTCAAAAGCTTAGGAGAGTACTTCAGGGTTCCGGTGCCACTGCCCCATTCCAAGGCCCTCATGGACACAAAAATACATTAGGACCCATCCTAGGAAAGTCCATTTCAACTCAGCCACCCCGGTTGCTCCCGCAGAGCCATCAGATCTAAACTGTCTTGTTGCTAGGAGACAATTGGAAGCCCTGGGAGGCGGGCTTCCCAGGCATCCATCCTCGAACGGTGCTCTGGAGTCATTCCATGTGGGATATGCTGGAGCTGTCCAACATGTCTCCATTGTCCCGCAGAACGAATGCTTGAAGGGGGCATCCCACAACTCCCAACGTGGGAAAACCTCAATGGCCTCGAGATTCCGCTCCCTTCATGGTGCGGCCGTCATGCACGGAAACTACAACCTGAGCCAACGTCTGATCCTCGCCCTGACTTCAGATGCATGAGATATTGGTTCAGATCTGCAGGGGGTACCTGTCGTGCCCTCGCCCTGATTCCCAAGTCTAGCTTGTGTTCTCAGACTTCCGTCCTCACACTCCTGGCCCCGAAGCCCTCAAGTTTGGCAATTCCGGACCCACAATGCAGCACACTGCCTGCCCTTTAAAAAAAAAAAAAAGTATTGCCTCATGAGCTGCCCAGGCACCTTAAATGAGGATAAACCTACACAGCACTCGACTTTACCCAAATTATCTAGTCTAACCTGGGCACTAATGCACTGTTGGACACAGTGTGAGCCCAGACCACCTGACCAACACCCAGAAAGCTACCCCACACTGAGCACATAAGACCCGCCATGGCCTTAGGTCATCATCTCTTCCCTACCTCATTTTTCAGGCTTCAGAAACGAGACATTATCCCCAATCACTGCCCAGGGGTGAGTGTGATGCAGAAATCAGAACTCCTCCTTACCCATGGCAAGAAACCTTGTGGTTGGCACGTTTTCCAAGGTTCAGTGAAGGAGAAACCAGCATTCACCCTGAGGCCCCGCCCACTCTTGAGTGCAACGAGGGCATAAACACGAATTGTGACCCTCAGCATGAGTCCTGTCCCCTAGTAAGTCCTCTCAGTGGCTGGACCATTAGATATCATAATGGGCTTGACATGTCCCTAGGCCCCAATTTTTAACCAGATTTTGATTGTCCAGTCGCCCCTTCCCAGGGCTCTACTCTGGAATCCCTCATTTGGTGGGACACCTGAGGTTAATAAAGAAAACAACAACAACAAAAAAACGGTCTTCTTCCAGCCCACAGTATGACCTCAAACTCGTTGGACGGGGCCAAACCATCAGAGAGTAAGACTCGTCCATTTCCCATGAAGTCACCCAGAAATTCCACTACCATGAGTGACACGATATCCAGAGACAAAAACTTGAGCAGTAGCCTCACACTCGCCCCTCTTTCAAATCCCGAAGAGTTCTCCTCATGGTCTGTAGATCAGTCCTGCCATACCTATGACCCGAAACACAAGCCGAGTTTGTGTTTTCAGACAACTGTCCAAACAGCCCTGGCCTACACAACCTACAGGCTCAGGCCCCTGGAGCCAAACCTGAGGACTGTACTTGCCTCTCCAAGGAAATTGTGTGTGCCCATTCCAATGGCCACAACCCTTCTAATAGGATAAACCTCCAAAGTCCCTGATCCATCTCAATAGTGGTATCTTCCCAGGAAAAACGGGCAATCTGAGCCCAACTGAGCACCTACCTGCACTCAGACCCATAGACAGATGTCCCCAGAGGTAAAAAGGAAAGAACAGGCCCCTAGGCACTAATCAGATCCATTGCTTTGGTATCCAGGCATCTCTCCTCAGAGGCCTGGATTTCAAAAGCAGCATATAGCTGTTTCTTGACTCACCCATCAGAAAACATCTCATCTACACATGAGAAACTTGCACGTTGGAGCTGTGTCAAAGCCTCTGTTTAGGAGAATCCTTTAGGGCTCCAGTGCCACCGCTTTATTCCAAGGTCTCCATAGACACAAAAGCACATTAGGACCCATCCCCAGGGGTGTCCATTTCAACTCAGCGTCCTCGGTTGCTCCCCACAGATCCAGGAGATCTAACCTGTCTTGTTGCTAGGAGACAATTGGAATGCGAGGTGGGCTACCCAGCCATCCATCTTTAGAACCCTGCTCAGAATCATTGGCCTGCAGCAAACAACAGGTCTCAATTTCCCTGCAGAACACTCTGCACTTTGGTGCTTCTCAAACTCCCATCGTGGGAAAACCCCCATGGCCTCGTGATGCCCCCCCCTTCATGAAGGGGCCATCAGGTTCAGAAACTCCAACCTGAGCGATCATCTGATCCTCGCCCTGACTTCAGATGCACGAGATCTCGATTCAGGTCTGTAGATTGTGCCTGCCATGGCCTCACCCAGAAACCTAAGCCTAGCTTGTGTTCCCTGACTTCTGTCCTCAGACTACTGGCCCACAAGCCCTCCAGTTTGGCAATCCAGAACTACAATGCAGCACTCTGCCTGCCCTCCAGAAGAAAAACATTGCTACCCAGAAACCCCAAATGAGGATCAACCTCACCGACCTTTGCTGTACCCCAAATACTTAAGCTGACCAGGGCACTAATGTCCTTTCTGACACATCCTGAGCCTGGACCTCCTGGCCCCATGCAGGCAGCTGGCCGCACACTGAGCATTCGTTCCACCATGGCCTAAGGTCATTTTTTCTTCCCAACCTCGGTTTTCAGGCTTCAGAAACTAGAATTTATCTACAATCACTGCTCAGGGTTGAACATGATGAGGAAATCAGAACTCCTTCCCCATGGCAAGAAACCTTGTGGTTGGCATGTTGTCCAACATTCAGTGTAGTTGATACCAGTGTGGCCCATGAGGCCCCACCCATGCTCGCGTGCCACATTGGTCACAAACACACATTGTGAACCTAAGCCTGAGCCCAGTCCTCAAGTAAGGCCTCTCAGTGGCTGGATAAAGAGATAGCATATTGGGCTTGCCATGCCCCTTAGCCCAAATTTTTAACCATAATTCGGGTTGTCCCTTCAGTCTTCCCCACGGCTTTGCTTTGGAATTCCTCTTTGGTGGGATACCTGAGGTAACAAACATGAAAGGAGTCCTCCCATCCCACAGACTGACGAAAAACAATTGGAAATCGGGCCATATCCTCAGAGAGGAAGATTCCTCCATGGCCCATGAGGCATTCCCGACATTCCACGGCCATCGCTGAACAACATCCAGAGACAAATGCCTGAGCAAGAGCCTCCGACCTGCTCTATATTCAAATCCTCATGAGTTCTTCTCATGGTTTGTAGATTGGGCCTGCAATACCGACGTCCCCAACCGAAGCTGAGTTTGTGTATCGGAATCACAAATCAGAACTCTGCCTTCAACATGGCTGTAATGCTTGTTCTTCGCATGGAGTCACACCTTCACGTGGGAGAACCCTTCATGGCCACAGATGCCACGCCAAAACTTGAGTGCTGCTTGGGCACAAATTCACAGTGTGACCATCAGCATGAGCCGATGTCAAAAAAAGGTCTGTCACGGTCTGGACCAAGAGCCTGCATATAGTGCTTGCCATGCCCATAGGCCCCCAGGACTAACTAGATGGTGTGTATTCCAGTTGAGAGAACCCACTGCTGTGCTCTAGAGTCCCAATCCTGTGGGGTCCCCTTTGGCAGAAAACAGTACTCTTCCCTTCCCGCAGAATGAACACAAACACTGGGGAGCTTGGACAATACACCGAGAGGAAGGCTCTTCCTCGTCCCCTGAGGCAACCCCTACCCTGAACAGCCTCTGTGAATGCACCACCCAGAGACAAAAGCCTGAGCGACTGCCTCCCAATTTCCCTCCATTGATATCCAGAGGATGTCCCCTCACGGACTGGAGATCAGGCCTGCCATTACCTTGGCCCCTACCAGAGCCAAATTTGCTTTTTCAGAAATCTGTCCCACAGCCCTGGAAAACACAGCCTCTAGGCTGGGTCCTCTGGAGCCATAACACAGGACCGTGCCTGCTCTCTCCTGGGAAACTGTGACCATTCCTTTGGCGACACACCTCCAGAATATGAAAAAACTCAAGGCCCCCGAGGATATCCCACTACCGGGATCCTCTATGGACACACAGCGGCATTCAGACACAAGCTGAGCAGCTACCTCCACGAGGGATGCACAAATATGTCAACAGAGATAGAAGGTTGAGCCGGACAGGCCCATAAGCTCTAATCTCAACTCTTGCTTTGGTTTCCAGGTGTCACTCCTCAGAGGCTTTGGTTTGAAGAACAGGATATGGGGCTTTTCTGAGGCACTGAATAGAACTCCTCTGGTCTCCACATGGGAAGCTTCCTTGTTGGAGCCGTGTCAAACACCTCAGGGTGGAGAATCCTGCAGAGTCCCTGAGCCACCTCCACATTCCAAGGTCTCCCAGACCACCAAGCCACAGTAGGACTCATCTTCAGGAGAGTCCATTTCAACTCTCCCCTCTGGGTAGCTAACCCAGGAGCCCACAGATTGAGCCCGCCTTGTCCGGACTAAAGAGTGGGAATATGAGGTGGCGTTCCCAGGCATCCATGCTTAGACACCTGCTCTCAGGTATTTCGGTATGGGGCCTCCTGGAACCATCCAATAGCACTCGACAGTCGTGCAGAAGGAAATCTTGAGGTTTGGAGTAGTTCACAAATCCCATCATTGGCAAAACTCCCTGGCCTCATGAAGCCCCCACACCCTTCAGGAAGAGGCCATGCTGGACAAAAACTCTAGCCTGAGGCACGTCTCATAGTTGACAGGACCTCAGTGCAGGAGATCTCGATTCAGCCTCTGCAGAGTGGCCTGCCGTGCCCTCGGTCCCAAATCTCACACTAACTTGTGTTTTCAGACTTCCTTCCTCACACTCCTGGCAAACAAGCCCTCCGAACTAGAAACTCCAGAACCACAACCCAGCCCAGGGTCTGCCCAATGGAAGAAAAACGTTTCCCTGTGGGGCTCTCTCCAGAAAACCCAGATGAGGATCAACCTGCTCAGGCCTTGAAGGTACCCGAACTAGATAGGCTGCTCTGGGCACTCATGCTCTATCTGACACAGCCTGAAGCCAGACGTCCAGACAGACAAGGAGACAGCTGGCCGCACACCCAGCACTTCGGACACGCCATGGTCTTATGCCGTCACCTCTTCCTAACCTTGGTTTTCAGATGTCTGAACCTACACATTATATGCACACAGATGTCAACAGAGATAGAAGGTTGAGCCGGACAGGCCCTTAGGCCCTAATCTCAACTCTTGCTTTGTTTTCCAGGTGTCACTCCTCAGAGGCTTTGGTTCGAAGAACAGGATATGGGGCTTTCCTGAGGCACTGAACAGAACTCCTCTCGTCTCCACATGGGAAGCTTCCTTGTTGGAGCCGTGTCAAACACCTCAGGTTGGAGAATCCTGCAGAGTCCCTGAGCCACCTCCACATCCAGGTCTCCCAGGCCACCAAGCCACAGTAGGACTCATCTTCAGGAGAGTCCATTTCAACTCTCCCCTCTGGGTATCTCACCCAAGAGCCCGCCGATTGAGCCAGCCTTGTCCTGACTAAAGAGTGGGAATATGAGGTGGCGTTCCCAGGCATCCATGCTTAGACAACTGCTCTCGAGTCTTTCCGTATGGGGCCTCCTGGAACCATCCAATAGTACTCGATTGTCGTGCAGAAGGAAACCTTAAGGTTTGGAGTAGTTCTCAAATCCCATCGTAGTCAAACCTCAGTGGCCTCAAGAAGCCCCCACACCCTTCAGGAAGTGGCTATGCTGGTCAAAAACTGTAGCCTGAGGCACGTCTCATAGTTGACATGACCTCAGTGCAGGAGATCTCGATTCAGCCTCTGCAGAGTGGGCCTGCCATGCCCTCGGTCCCAAACCTCATGCTAGCTTGTGTTTTCAGACTTCCTTCCTCACACTCCTGGCAAACAAGCCCTCCGAACTAGAAACTCCAGAACCACAACCCAGCCCAGGGTCTGCCCAATGGAAGAAAAACGTTTCCCTGTGGGGCTCTCTCCAGAAAACCCAGATGAGGATCAACCTGCTCAGGCCTTGAAGGTACCCGAACTAGATAGGCTGCTCTGGGCACTCATGCTCTATCTGACACAGCCTGAAGCCAGACGTCCAGACAGACAAGGAGACAGCTGGCCGCACACCCAGCACTTCGGACACTCCATGGTCTTATGCCGTCACCTCTTCCTAACCTTGGTTTTCAGATGTCTGAACCTACACATTATATGCACACAGATGTCAACAGAGATAGAAGGTTGAGCCGGACAGGCCCTTAGGCCCTAATCTCAACTCTTGCTTTGTTTTCCAGGTGTCACTCCTCAGAGGCTTTGGTTCGAAGAACAGGATATGGGGCTTTCCTGAGGCACTGAACAGAACTCCTCTCGTCTCCACATGGGAAGCTTCCTTGTTGGAGCCGTGTCAAACACCTCAGGTTGGAGAATCCTGCAGAGTCCCTGAGCCACCTCCACATCCAGGTCTCCCAGGCCACCAAGCCACAGTAGGACTCATCTTCAGGAGAGTCCATTTCAACTCTCCCCTCTGGGTATCTCACCCAAGAGCCCGCCGATTGAGCCAGCCTTGTCCTGACTAAAGAGTGGGAATATGAGGTGGCGTTCCCAGGCATCCATGCTTAGACAACTGCTCTCGAGTCTTTCCGTATGGGGCCTCCTGGAACCATCCAATAGTACTCGATTGTCGTGCAGAAGGAAACCTTAAGGTTTGGAGTAGTTCTCAAATCCCATCGTAGTCAAACCTTAGTGGCCTCAAGAAGCCCCCACACCCTTCAGGAAGTGGCTATGCTGGTCAAAAACTGTAGCCTGAGGCACGTCTCATAGTTGACATGACCTCAGTGCAGGAGATCTCGATTCAGCCTCTGCAGAGTGGGCCTGCCATGCCCTCGGTCCCAAACCTCATGCTAGCTTGTGTTTTCAGACTTCCTTCCTCACACTCCTGGCAAACAAAGCCTCCGGACTAGGAACTCCAGAACCACAACCAATCCCAGGGTCTGCCCAATGGAAGAAAAACGTTTCCCTGTGGGGCTCTCTCCAGAAAACCCAGATGAGGATCAACCTGCTCGGGCCTTGACGGTACCAAACTGGATAGGCTTCTCTGGTCACTCATGCTCTGTCTGACACAGCCTGAAACCAGACGTCCAGACAGACAAGGAGACAGCTGGCCGCACACCCAGCACTTCGGACACGCCATGGTCTTATGCCGTCACCTTTTTTTAACCTTGGTTTTCAGATATCTGAACCTAGACATTATATCAATTCTCCACACAACTGGGTATCGCAAGCACAAAACAAAACTCATCCTTTTCCGTGGCTGTAAAGCTTGCTCTTGGCATGGAGTCACACCTTCAGGGTGGGAGAAACCTTCATGGCCCATGATGCCACGCCCAAACGTGAGTGCTGCTTGGGCACAAATTCACACTGTGACCCTCAGCATGAGCCCCATGTCAAAGAAAGGCCTGTCAGGGCCTGGACCAAGAGTCCAAATATGGGGCTTGCCAAGCCCCTATGCACCCAATCCTCACCAGTGTTTGAGTTTTGCAATCGCCCCGCCCGTACCTGGGGCTCGGCTCTGGAGTCCCTTTCTTGGAGAGACACATGAGCCAGACAACACGACTCCACCCTTCCCACTAAATGACCCCAAACTCTTGGGAGCTGGGACAAATCCCCAGAGAGGGATACTCGTCCACAGTCCCTGAGGCCACCCCTCCAATCCATGGCTATCCCGGACACAACATCCAGAGACAAAAGCCTGAAAGAACGCCTCCCACTCGCCCTTGTTTCAGAGGCCCAGGAGCTCTCTCTCGGGCTGTACATCCGGCCTGCCATACCCTAGGCGCCACTCCTAAGCTGAGTTTGTGTTTGCAGACTTCTGTGCCCACAGCCTGGACCCACACAACCGCCAGGCTAGGGCCTCTGGAGCCACAGAAAAAGATTGTGCCTGCCCTCTCCAAGGAAAGTGTGCCCAATCCATTGACCACAACCCTACAGGTTAGGGAAAAGCTCCAAGGTCCCTGAGGCCATCAATAGTGTAGGCCACCCTGGACTAAGAGGGGCTCTCTGACACCAGGGGAGCAACTATCTCCACTTAGACTCTCAGACAGTGTCCCCAGAGACAGAAGGTTGAAATGGACAGGCCCCCAGGCCCTAATCTGAACCTTAGCTTTGGTTTCCATGTGTCCGTCCTCAGAGGACTGTTTTCGTAGACCAGCACACAGGGCTTTTCTGAGGCACCAAACCAAACCTCTCTCGTCTCCACATGGGGAGCTTACTTACTGGGGATGTATCAAACCCTTCAGGTAATAGAGTTCTGCAGGGCCACTGAACAACCAGCACATTCCAAAGTCTCCATGGACCCAAACGCACATTATGACGCATCCTCAGGAGAGGCCATTTCAACTCAGCCCCCTGGTTAGCGTGCCCCAGAGGAAGCAGAACAAACATATCTTGTGGCTTATGGCCAATGGGAATGCGAGGCATGCTGGACAGGGATCCATCCTTCGAACCCTGCTCTCCAGTCCTTCCGTATGGTATATCCTGGACATACATGCAACAGGAATCGAATGTCCCACAGAATGAAACCTTGTGGTTTGGGGCAACGTACAATCTCAGCGTGGGTAAACTTCCTTGGCCTCATGAGGCCCCCGCTTCATGAAGGTGCCATCATGGACACATACTCCAGCCTCAGCCAACGTCTAATCCTCAGCCTGACTTCAGATGCAGGAGATGTTGATTCAGCCTCTGCAGAGTGGGCCTACTCTGCCCTTGGCTCCAATCCTCACTTTAGCTTGTGTTCCTAGACTTCCGTCCTCACACTCCTGGCTCACAAACCCTCCCTACTGGGAAATCTGGGGCCACAATGAAGTACTCTGCCTGCCTCCCAGGAGAAAAACTTTGTCTATGGTGCTGCCCAGAAACCCCAAATGAGGATCAAACTGCTTGGCCCTCGGCAACACCCCAATTGCATAGGCTACCTTAAACAGTGATGCTCTGTCGCAAATATCCTGAGACCAGACCTTCCAACAGACACCGACACAGCTGGCTGCACACCCAGCACATTGGACCCGCCACTGCCTTAGGCCACCATCCATTCCCAACCTCGGTTTTCAGTCATCGGAACCTAGACCTTATCTCCAATCCCTGCACAGGGGGGAACCTGATGCACAAGTCAGAACCCCTCCTTCCCCATGGCACAAAACCTTGCTGCTTGCAGTGAGTCAAACCTTCAGTGTAGGCGAAAATGGCATGGCCCATGAGGCCTCGCCCATGCGTGAGGCCTGCCTTCGGCACAAACACACATGGTGACCCTCAGCGTGAGTACCTTATTCAAGTAACGCCTCTCAGTGACTGGACCAAGAGCCCACATATGTGGCTTGCCATGCCCATAGGCACGCAGGACTAACTAGATGGTGTGTATTTTAGTTGAGGGAACCCACTGCTGTGCTCTAGAGTCCCTCTCCTGGGGGGTCCCCTGTGGCAGAAAACAGTACTCTTCCCTACCCACTGAATGAACCCAAACACTTGGGAGCTTGGACAATCCCCCGAGAGGAAGGCTCATCCTCGGCCCCTGAAGCAACCCCTACACTGAACGGCCACTGTGAAAGCAACACCCAGAGACAAAAGCCTGAGTGACTGCCTCCCACTTTCCCTCCTTTGATATCCAGAGGATCTCCCCTCACGGACTGGAGAGCAGGCCTGCCATTACCTTGGCCCCTACCAGAGCCAAGTTTGGTTTTACAGACATCTGTCCCCACAGCCCTGGCAAACACAGCCTCTAGGCTGAGTTTCCTGGAGCCATACCGCAGGACCGTGCCTGCTCTCTCCTGGGATACTCTGTCCATTCCTTTGGCCACACACCTCCAGAATATGAGAAACCTCAAGGCCCCCGAGGACATCCCACTACCGGGAGCCTCCCTATACACACAGGGGCCTTCGGACACAAGCTGAGCTGCTACCTCCATGAATGCATGCACACAGATGTAAACAGAGATAGAAGGTTGAGCTGGACAGGCCCTTAGGCCCTAATCTCAACTCTTGCTTTGGTGTCCAGGTGTCACTCCTCACGGGCTTTGGTTCGAAGAACAGGATATGGGGCTTTCCTGAGGCACTGAAAAGAACTCCTCTTGTCTCCACATGGGAAGCTTCCTTATTGGAGCCGTGTCAAACACCTCAGGTTGGAGAATCCTACAGAGTCCCTGAGCCACCTCCACATTCCTAGGTCTCCCAGACCACCAAGCCACAGTAGGACTCATCTTCAGGAGAGTCCATTTCAACTCTCCCCTCTGGGTAGCTCACCCAGGAGCCCGCAGATTGAGCCAGCCTTGTCCTGACTAAAGAGTGGGAAAATGAGGTGGCGTTCCCAGGCATCCATGCTTAGACACATGCTCTCGAGTCTTTCCGTATGGGGCCTCCTGGAACCATCCAATAGCACTCGACTGTCGTGCAGAAGGAAACCTTGAGGTTTGGAGTAGTTTACAAATCCCATCGTAGGCAAACCTCCCTGGCCTCATGAAGCCCCCACACCCTTCAGGAAGAGGCCATGCTGGACAAAAACTCTAGCCTGAAACACCTCTCATAGTTGACATGACCTCAGTGCAGGAGATCTCGATTCAGCCTCTGCAGAGTGGGCCTGCCGTGCCCTCGGTCCCAAACCTCACGCTAGCTTGTGTTTTCAGACTTCCTTCCTCACAATCCTGGCAAACAAGCCCTCCGGACTAGGAACTCCAGAACCACAACCCAGCCCAGGGTCTGCCCAATGGAAGAAAAACGTTTCCCTGTGGGGCTCTCTGCAGAAAACCCAGATGAGGATCAACCTGCTCGGGCCTCGACGGTACCCGAACTGGATAGGCTTCACTGGGCACTTATGCTCTGTCTGACACAGCCTGAAGCCAGACGTCCAGACAGACAAGGAGACAGCTGGCCGCACACACAGCACTTCGGACACGCCATGGTCTTATGCTGTCACCTCTTTTTAACCTTGGTTTTCAGATATCTGAACCTAGACATTATATCAATTCTCCAACAGCTGGGTATCGGAAGCACAAAACAGAACTCCTCCTTCCCCGTGGCTGTAAAGCTTGCTCTTGGCATGGAGTCACACCTTCAGGGTGGGAGAAACCTTCATGGTCCCTGATGCCACGCCCAAACTTGAGTGCTGATGGGCACACATTCACACTGTGACCTCAGCATGAGCCCCATGTCAAAGTAAGGCCTGTCAGGGCCTGGACCAAGAGGCGCATATGGGGCTTGCCAAGCCCCTATGCACCCAATCCTCACAGGTGTTTCAGTTTTCTAGTCGCCCCGCCTGTACCTGGGGCTCTGCTCTGGAATACCTTTCTTGGAGAGACACATGAGCCAGACAACACGACTCCACCCATCCCACAAAATGACTCCAAACTCTTGGGAGCTGGGACAAATCCCCAGAGAGGGATACTCGTCCACAGTCCCTGAGGCCACCCCTGCAATCCACAGCTATCCCGGACACAATCCAGAGACAAAAGCCTGAAGGAACGCCTCCCACTCGCCCTTGTTTCAGAGGCCCAGGAGCTCCCTCTCGGGCTGTACATCCGGCCTGCCATGCCCTAGGCGCCACTCATAAGCTGAGTTTGTGTTTTCAGACTTCTGTGCCCACAGCCTTGACCCACACAACCTCCAGGCTAGGGCCTCTGGAGCCACAGCGAAAGATTGTGCCTGCCCTCTCCAAGGCAAGTGTGCCCAATCCATTGACCACAACCCTACAGGTTAGGGAAAAGCTCCAAGGCCCCTGAGGCCATCAATAGTGTAAACCACCCTGGATTAAGAGGGGCTCTCTTACAACAGCGGAGCAACTATCTCCACTTAGACTCTCAGAGAGTGTCCCCAGAGACAGAAGGTTGAAATGGACAGGCCCCCAGGCTCTAATCTGGACCTTAGCTTTGGTTTCTATGTGTCCGTCCTAGGAGGAATGTTTTCGAAGACCAGCACACGAGGCTTTTCTGAGGCACCAAACCAATCCTCTCTCGTCTCCACATGGGGAGCTTACTTACTGGGGATGTATCAAACCCTTCAGGTAGGAGAGTTCCGCAGGGCCACTGAACAACCAGCACATTCCAAGGTCTCCATGGACCCAAACGCACATTATGACGCATCCTCAGGAGAGGCCATTTCACTCAGCCCCCTGGGTAGCGTGCCCCAGAGGCAGCAGATCAAACATATCTTGTGGCTAATGGCCAATGGGAATGCGAGGCATGCTGGACAGGGATCCATCCTTCGAACCGTGCTCTCCAGTCCTTCCGTATGGTATGTCCTGGAGCCATGCAACAGGACTCGAATGTCCCGCAGAAGGAAACCTTGTGATTCGGGGCTACCTCCAAACTCAGCGTGGGAAAACTTCCTTGGCCTCATGAGGCCCCCGCTTCATGAAGGTTCCATCACGGACACATACTCCAGCCTCAGCCCACGACTGATCCTCAACCTGACTTCAGATGCAGGAGATTTTGATTCAGCCTCTGAGGAGTCGACCTGCTCTGCCCTTGGCTCCAATCCTCACCCTAGCTTGTGTTCTCAGATTTCCGTCCTCACACTCCTGGCCCACAAACCCTCCCTACTGGGAATTCTGGGGCCACAATGAAGCACTCTGCCTGCCTCCCAGGAGAAAAACATTGTCTATGCTGCTGCCCAGAAACCCCAAATGAGGATCAAACTGCTTGGCCCTCGGCAACACCCCAATTGCATAGGCTACCTTAAACAGTGATGCTCTGTCGCAAATAGCCTGAGCCCAGACCTTCCAACAGACACCGACACAGCTGGCTGCACACCCAGCACATTGGACCCGCCACTGCCTTAGGCCACCATCCATTCCCAACCTGGGTTTTCAGTCATCGGAACCTAGACCTTATCTCCAATCCCTGCACAGGGGGGAACCTGATGCACAGGTCAGAACCACTCCTTCCCCATGGTAAGAAACCTTGCTGCTGGCAGTGAGTCAAACCTTTAGTGTAGGAGAATACGGCATGGCCCAATGAGGCCACGCCCATGTGTGAGGGCCGCCTTGGGCACAAACACACATGGTGACCCTCAGCATGAGTACCTTATTCAAGTAACGCCTCTCAGTGACAGGACCAAGAGCCCGCATATGTGGCTTGCCATGCCCATAGGCACCCAGGACTAAATAGATGGTGTGTATTCCAGTTGAGGGAACCCACTGCTGTGCTCTAGATTCCCTCTACTGGGGGGTCCCTTGTGGCAGAAAACAGTACTCTCCCTTTCCCACAGAATGAACCCGAACACTTGGGAGCTTGGACCATCCCCTTGAGAGGAAGGCTCTTCCTCGTCCCCTGAGGAAACCCCTACCCTGAACGGCCTCTGTGAATGCAACACCCAGAGACAAAAGCCTGAGCGACTGCCTCCCACTTGCCCTCCTTTGATATCCAGAGGATCTCCCCTCACGGACTGGAGATCAGACCTACCATTACCTTGGCCCCGACCTGAGCCAAGTTTGCTTTTTCAGACATCTGTCCCCACAGCCCTGGCATACACAGCTTCTAGGCTTAGTCCTCTGGAGCCATACCAAAGGACCGTGCCTGCTCTCTCCTGGGAAACTGTGTCCATTGCTTTGGCGACACACCTCCAGAATATGAGAAACCTCAAGACCCCCGAGGACAACCCACTACCGGGAGCCCCCCTGGACACACAGGGGCCTTCGGACACAAGCTGAGCAGCTACCTCCACGAAGGCATGCACACAGATGTCAACAGAGATAGAAGGTTGATCCGGACAGGCCCTTTGGCCCTAATCTCAACTCTTGCTTTGGTTTCCAGGTGTCACTCCTCAGAGGCTTTGGTTCGAAGAACAGGATATGCGGCTATCCTGAGGCACTGAACAGAACTCCTCTCGTCTCCACATGGGAAGCTTCCTTGTTAAACCCGTGTCAAACACCTCAGGTTGGAGAATCCTGCAGAGACCCTAAGCCACCTCCACATTACAAGACTCCCAGGCCACCAAGCCGCAGTAGGACTCATCTTCAGGAGAGTCCATTTCAACTCTCCCCTCTTGGTAGCTCACTGAGGAGCCTGAAGATTGAGCCTGCCTTGCCCTGACTAAAGAGTGGGAATATGAGGTGGCGTTCCCAGGCATCCATGCTTAGACACCTGCTCTCGAGTCTTTCCGTATGGGGCCTCCTGGAATCATCCAATAGGGCTCGACTGTCGTGCAGAAGGAAACCTTGAGTTTTGGAGTAGTTCACAAATCCCATCGTAGGCAAACCTCCCTGGCATCATGAAGCCCCCACACCCTTCAGGAAGAGGCCATGCTGGACAAAAACTCTAGCCTGAGGCACGTCTCATAGTTGACATGACCTCAGTGCAGGAGATCTCGATTCAGCCTCTGCAGAGTAGGCCTGCCGTGCCCTCGGTCCCAAACATCACGCTAGCTTTTCATTTCAGACTTCCTTCCTCACACTCCTGGCAAACAAGCCCTCCGGACTAGGAACTCCTGAACCACAACCCAGCCCAGGGTCTGTCCAACGGAAAAAAAACGTTTCCCTGTGGGGCTCTCCAGAAAGCCCAGATAAGGATCAACCTGCTCGGGCCTCGACGGTACCCGAAATGGATAGGCTGCTCTGGGCACTCATGCTCTGTCTGACACAGCCTGAAACCAGACGTCCAACAGAAAAGGAGACAGCTGGCCGCACACCCAGCACTTCGGACACACCATGGTCTTATGCCGTCACGTCTTCCTAACCTTGGTATTCAGATATCTGAACCTAGACATTATATCAATTCCCCACACAGCTGGGTATCGCAAGCACAACACAGAACTTCACCTTCCCCATTGCTGTAAAGGTTGCTCTTGGCATGGAGTCACACCTTCAGGGTGGGAGAAACCTTCATGGCCCCTGATGCCACGCCCAAACTTGAGTGCTGCTTGGGAACAAATTCACACTGTGACCCTCAGCATGAGCCACATATCAAAGAAAGGCCTGTCAGGACCTGGACCAAGAGCCCAAATATGGGGCTTGCCAAGCCCCTATGCACCCAATCCTCACCAGTGTTTGAGTTTTCCAGTCGCCCCGCAGGTACCTGGGGCTCTGTTCTGGAATACCTTTCTTGGAGAGACACATGAGCCAGACAACACGACTCCAACCTTCCCACAAAGTGACCGCAAACTCTTGGGAGCTGGGACAAATCCCCAGAGAGGGACACTCGTCCACAGTCCCTGAGGCCACTCCTCCAATCCACGGCTAACCCGGACACAACATCCAGAGACAAAAGCCTGAAGGAACGCCTCCCACTCGCCCTGTTTCAGAAGCCCCGGAGCAACCTCTCGGGCTGTACATCCGGCCTGCCATACCCCAGGCGCCACTCATAAGCTGAGTTTGTGTTTTCAGACTTCAGTGCCCACAGCCTAGACCCACACAACCTCCAGGCTAGGGCCTCTAGAGCCACAGCGAAAGATTGTGCCTGCCCTCTCCAAGGAAAGTGTGCCCAATCCATTGACCACAACCCTACAGGTTAGGGAAAAGCTCCAAGGCCCCTGAGGCCATCAATAGTGTAGGCCACCCTGGATTAAGAGGGGCTCTCTTACAACAGCGGAGCAACTATCTCCACTTAGACTCTCAGAGAGTGTCCCCAGAGACAGAAGGTTGAAATGGACAGGCCCCCAGGCTCTAATCTGGACCTTAGCTTTGGTTTCTATGTGTCCGTCCTAGGAGGAATGTTTTCGAAGACCAGCACACGAGGCTTTTCTGAGGCACCAAACCAATCCTCTCTCGTCTCCACATGGGGAGCTTACTTACTGGGGATGTATCAAACCCTTCAGGTAGGAGAGTTCCGCAGGGCCACTGAACAACCAGCACATTCCAAGGTCTCCATGGACCCAAACGCACATTATGACGCATCCTCAGGAGAGGCCATTTCACTCAGCCCCCTGGGTAGCGTGCCCCAGAGGCAGCAGATCAAACATATCTTGTGGCTAATGGCCAATGGGAATGCGAGGCATGCTGGACAGGGATCCATCCTTCGAACCGTGCTCTCCAGTCCTTCCGTATGGTATGTCCTGGAGCCATGCAACAGGACTCGAATGTCCCGCAGAAGGAAACCTTGTGATTCGGGGCTACCTCCAAACTCAGCGTGGGAAAACTTCCTTGGCCTCATGAGGCCCCCGCTTCATGAAGGTTCCATCACGGACACATACTCCAGCCTCAGCCCACGACTGATCCTCAACCTGACTTCAGATGCAGGAGATTTTGATTCAGCCTCTGAGGAGTCGACCTGCTCTGCCCTTGGCTCCAATCCTCACCCTAGCTTGTGTTCTCAGATTTCCGTCCTCACACTCCTGGCCCACAAACCCTCCCTACTGGGAATTCTGGGGCCACAATGAAGCACTCTGCCTGCCTCCCAGGAGAAAAACATTGTCTATGCTGCTGCCCAGAAACCCCAAATGAGGATCAAACTGCTTGGCCCTCGGCAACACCCCAATTGCATAGGCTACCTTAAACAGTGATGCTCTGTCGCAAATAGCCTGAGCCCAGACCTTCCAACAGACACCGACACAGCTGGCTGCACACCCAGCACATTGGACCCGCCACTGCCTTAGGCCACCATCCATTCCCAACCTGGGTTTTCAGTCATCGGAACCTAGACCTTATCTCCAATCCCTGCACAGGGGGGAACCTGATGCACAGGTCAGAACCACTCCTTCCCCATGGTAAGAAACCTTGCTGCTGGCAGTGAGTCAAACCTTTAGTGTAGGAGAATACGGCATGGCCCAATGAGGCCACGCCCATGTGTGAGGGCCGCCTTGGGCACAAACACACATGGTGACCCTCAGCATGAGTACCTTATTCAAGTAACGCCTCTCAGTGACAGGACCAAGAGCCCGCATATGTGGCTTGCCATGCCCATAGGCACCCAGGACTAAATAGATGGTGTGTATTCCAGTTGAGGGAACCCACTGCTGTGCTCTAGATTCCCTCTACTGGGGGGTCCCTTGTGGCAGAAAACAGTACTCTCCCTTTCCCACAGAATGAACCCGAACACTTGGGAGCTTGGACCATCCCCTTGAGAGGAAGGCTCTTCCTCGTCCCCTGAGGAAACCCCTACCCTGAACGGCCTCTGTGAATGCAACACCCAGAGACAAAAGCCTGAGCGACTGCCTCCCACTTGCCCTCCTTTGATATCCAGAGGATCTCCCCTCACGGACTGGAGATCAGACCTACCATTACCTTGGCCCCGACCTGAGCCAAGTTTGCTTTTTCAGACATCTGTCCCCACAGCCCTGGCATACACAGCTTCTAGGCTTAGTCCTCTGGAGCCATACCAAAGGACCGTGCCTGCTCTCTCCTGGGAAACTGTGTCCATTGCTTTGGCGACACACCTCCAGAATATGAGAAACCTCAAGACCCCCGAGGACAACCCACTACCGGGAGCCCCCCTGGACACACAGGGGCCTTCGGACACAAGCTGAGCAGCTACCTCCACGAAGGCATGCACACAGATGTCAACAGAGATAGAAGGTTGATCCGGACAGGCCCTTTGGCCCTAATCTCAACTCTTGCTTTGGTTTCCAGGTGTCACTCCTCAGAGGCTTTGGTTCGAAGAACAGGATATGCGGCTATCCTGAGGCACTGAACAGAACTCCTCTCGTCTCCACATGGGAAGCTTCCTTGTTAAACCCGTGTCAAACACCTCAGGTTGGAGAATCCTGCAGAGACCCTAAGCCACCTCCACATTACAAGACTCCCAGGCCACCAAGCCGCAGTAGGACTCATCTTCAGGAGAGTCCATTTCAACTCTCCCCTCTTGGTAGCTCACTGAGGAGCCTGAAGATTGAGCCTGCCTTGCCCTGACTAAAGAGTGGGAATATGAGGTGGCGTTCCCAGGCATCCATGCTTAGACACCTGCTCTCGAGTCTTTCCGTATGGGGCCTCCTGGAATCATCCAATAGGGCTCGACTGTCGTGCAGAAGGAAACCTTGAGTTTTGGAGTAGTTCACAAATCCCATCGTAGGCAAACCTCCCTGGCATCATGAAGCCCCCACACCCTTCAGGAAGAGGCCATGCTGGACAAAAACTCTAGCCTGAGGCACGTCTCATAGTTGACATGACCTCAGTGCAGGAGATCTCGATTCAGCCTCTGCAGAGTAGGCCTGCCGTGCCCTCGGTCCCAAACATCACGCTAGCTTTTCATTTCAGACTTCCTTCCTCACACTCCTGGCAAACAAGCCCTCCGGACTAGGAACTCCTGAACCACAACCCAGCCCAGGGTCTGTCCAACGGAAAAAAAACGTTTCCCTGTGGGGCTCTCCAGAAAGCCCAGATAAGGATCAACCTGCTCGGGCCTCGACGGTACCCGAAATGGATAGGCTGCTCTGGGCACTCATGCTCTGTCTGACACAGCCTGAAACCAGACGTCCAACAGAAAAGGAGACAGCTGGCCGCACACCCAGCACTTCGGACACACCATGGTCTTATGCCGTCACGTCTTCCTAACCTTGGTATTCAGATATCTGAACCTAGACATTATATCAATTCCCCACACAGCTGGGTATCGCAAGCACAACACAGAACTTCACCTTCCCCATTGCTGTAAAGGTTGCTCTTGGCATGGAGTCACACCTTCAGGGTGGGAGAAACCTTCATGGCCCCTGATGCCACGCCCAAACTTGAGTGCTGCTTGGGAACAAATTCACACTGTGACCCTCAGCATGAGCCACATATCAAAGAAAGGCCTGTCAGGACCTGGACCAAGAGCCCAAATATGGGGCTTGCCAAGCCCCTATGCACCCAATCCTCACCAGTGTTTGAGTTTTCCAGTCGCCCCGCAGGTACCTGGGGCTCTGTTCTGGAATACCTTTCTTGGAGAGACACATGAGCCAGACAACACGACTCCAACCTTCCCACAAAGTGACCGCAAACTCTTGGGAGCTGGGACAAATCCCCAGAGAGGGACACTCGTCCACAGTCCCTGAGGCCACTCCTCCAATCCACGGCTAACCCGGACACAACATCCAGAGACAAAAGCCTGAAGGAACGCCTCCCACTCGCCCTGTTTCAGAAGCCCCGGAGCAACCTCTCGGGCTGTACATCCGGCCTGCCATACCCCAGGCGCCACTCATAAGCTGAGTTTGTGTTTTCAGACTTCAGTGCCCACAGCCTAGACCCACACAACCTCCAGGCTAGGGCCTCTAGAGCCACAGCGAAAGATTGTGCCTGCCCTCTCCAAGGAAAGTGTGCCCAATCCATTGACCACAACCCTACAGGTTAGGGAAAAGCTCCAAGGCCCCTGAGGCCATCAATAGTGTAGGCCACCCTGGACTAAGAGGGGCTCTCTGACACCAGAGAGCAGCTATCTCCACTTAGACTCTAGACAGTGTCCCCAGAGACAGAAGGTTGAAATGGACAGGCCCCCAGGCCCAAATCTGAACCTTAGCTTTGGTTTCCATGTGTCCATCCTCAGAGGACTGTTTTCCTAGACCAGCACACGGGGCTTTTCTGAGGCACCAAACCAAACCTCTCTCGTCTTCACATGGGGAGCTTACTTACTGGGGATGTATCAAACCCTTCAGGTAGGAGAGTTCCCCAGGGCCACTGAACAACCAGCATATTCCAAGGTCTCCATGGACCAAAACGCACATTATGACGCATCCTCAGGAGAGGCCATTCCATCTCTGCCCCCTGGTTAGCGTGCCCCAGAGGCAGCAGATGACATACCTTGTGGCTTATGGCCAATGGGAATGCGAGGTATGCTGGACAGGGATCCATCCTTCGAACCGTGCTCTCCAGTCCTTCCGTATGGTATGTCCTTGAGCCATGCAACAGGACTCGAATGTCCCGCAGAAGGAAACCTTGTGGTTCGGGGCAACCTCCAAACTCAGCGTGGGAAAACTTCCTTGGCCTCATGAGGCCCCCGCTTCATGAAGGTGCCATCACGGACACATACTCCAGCCTCAGCCAACGTCTGATACTCAGCCTGACTTCAGATGCAGTAGATTTTGATGCAGACTCTGCAGAGTCGGCCTGCTCTGCCCTTGGCTCCAATCCTCACTTTAGCTTGTGTTCTCAGACTTCCGTCCTCACACTCCTGGCCCACAAACCCTCCCTACTGGGAATTCTGGGGACACAATGAAGCACTCTGCCTGCCTCCCAGGAGAAAAACATTGTCTATGGTGCTGCCCAGAAACCCCAAATGAGGATCAAACAGCTTGGCCCTCGGCAACACCCCAATTGCATAGGCTACCTTAAAGAGTGATGCTCTGTCGCAAATAGCCTGAGCCCAGACCTTCCAACAGTCACTGACACAGCTGGCTGCACACCCAGCACATTGGACCCGCCACTGCCTTAGGCCACCATCCATTCCCAACCTGGGTTTTCAGTCATCGGAACCTAGACCTTATCTCCAATCCCTGCATAGGGGGGAACCTGATGCACAAGTCAGAACCCCTCCTTCCGCATGGCAAGAAACCTTGCGGCTGGCAGTGAGTCAAACCTTCAGTGTAGGAGAAAATGGCATGGCCCATGAGGCCACGCCCATTAGTGCCGGCCGCCTTGGGCACAAAAACACATGGTGACCCTCAGCGTGAGTACCTTATTCAAGTAACGCCTCTCAGTGACTGGACCAAGATCCCGCATATGTGGCTTGCCATGCCCATAGGCACCCAAGACTAACTAGATGGTTCTTATTCCAGATGAGGGAACCCACTGCTGTGCTCTAGAGTCCCTCACCTGGGGGGTCCCCTGTGGCAGAAAACAGTACTCTTCCCTTCTCACAGAATGAACCCAAACACTTGGGAGCTTGGACAATCCCCAGAGAGGAAGGCTCTTCCTCAGCCCCTGAAGCATCCCCTACCCTGAACAACCACTGTGAACGCAAAACCCAGAGACAAAAGCCTGAGCGACTGCCTCCCACTTGCCCTCCTTTGATATCCAGAGGATCTCCCCTCACGGACTGGAATTCTGGCCTGCCATTACCTTGGCCCCTATCTGAGCCATGTTTGCTTTTTCAGACATCTGTCCCCACAGCCCTGGCAAACACAGCATCTGGCTGAGTCCTCTGGAGCCATACCACAGGACCGTGCCTGCTCTTTCCTGGGAAACTCTGTCCATTACTTTGGCTACATACCTCCAGAATATGAGAAACCTCAAGGCCCCCGAGGACATCCCACCACCGGGAGTCTCCCTGTACACACAGGGGCCTTCGGACACAAGCTGAGCTGCTACCTCCATGAAGGCATGCACACAGATGTCAACAGAGATAGAAGGTTGAGCCGGACAGGCCCTTTGGCCCTAATCTCAACTCTTGCTTTGGTTTCCAGGTGTCACTCCTCAGAGGCTTTGGTTCGAAGAACAGGATATGCGGCTATCCTGAGGCACTGAACAGAACTCCTCTCGTCTCCACATGGGAAGCTTCCTTGTTAAACCCGTGTCAAACACCTCAGGTTGGAGAATCCTGCAGAGACCCTAAGCCACCTCCACATTACAAGACTCCCAGGCCACCAAGCCGCAGTAGGACTCATCTTCAGGAGAGTCCATTTCAACTCTCCCCTCTTGGTAGCTCACCGAGGAGCCCGAAGATTGAGCCTGCCTTGTCCTGACTAAGGAGTGGGAATATGAGGTGGCGTTCCCAGGCATCCATGCTTAGACACCTGCTCTCGAGTCTTTCCGTATGGGGCCTCCTGGAACCATCCAATAGGACTCGACTGTCATGCAGAAGGAAACCTTGAGTTTTGGAGTAGTTAACAAATCCCATCGTAGGCAAACCTCCCTGGCCTCATGAAGCCCCCACACCCTTCAGGAAGAGGCCATGCTGGACAAAAACTGTAGCCTGAGGCACGTCTCATAGTTGACATGACCTCAGTGCAGGAGATCTCGATTCAGCCTCTGCAGAGTGGGCCTGCCGTGCCCTCGGTCCCAAACATCACGCTAGCTTTTTTTTCAGACTTCCTTCCTCACACTCCTGGCAAACAAGCCCTCCGGACTAGGAACTCCTGAACCACAACCCAGCCCAGGGTCTGCCCAAAGGAAGAAAAACGTTTCCCTGTGGGGCTCTCTCCAGAAAACCCAGATGAGGATCAACCTGCTCGGGCCTCGACGGTACCCGAAATGGATAGGCTGCTCTGGGCACTCATGCTCCCTCTGACACAGCCTGAAACCAGACGTCCAACAGAAAAGGAGACAGCTGGCCGCACACCCAGCACTTCGGACACGCCATGGTCTTATGCCATCACCACTTCCTAACCTTGGTTTTCAGATATCTGAACCTAGACATTATATCAATCCTCCACACAGCTGGGTATCGCAAGCACAACACAGAACTCCTCCTTCCCCGTGGCTGTAAAGCTTGCTCTTGGCATGGAGTCACACCTTCAGGGTGGGAGAAACCTTCATGGCCCCTGATGCCACGCCCAAACTTGAGTGCTGCTTGGGAACAAATTCACACTGTGACCCTCAGCATGAGCCCCATATCAAAGAAAGGCCTGTCAGGGCCTGGACCAAGAGCCCAAATATGGGGCTTGCCAAGCCCCTATGCACCCAATCCTCACCAGTGTTTGAGTTTTCCAGTCGCCCCGCCCGTACCTGGGGCTCTGTTCTGGAACACATTTCTTGGAGAGACACATGAGCCAGACAACACGACTCCACCCTTCCCACAAAAAGAACCCAAACTCTTGGGAGCTGGGACAAATCCCCAGAGAGGGACACTCGTCCACAGTCCCTGAGGCCACTCCTCCAATCCACGGCTATCCCGGACACAACATCCAGAGACAAAAGCCTGAAGGAACGCCTCCCACTCGCCCTGTTTCAGAAGCCCAGGAGCTCCCTCTCGGGCTGTACATCCGGCCTGCCATACCCTAGGCGCCACTCATAAGCTGAGTTTGTGTTTTCAGACTTCTGTGCCCACAGCCTAGACCCACACAACCTCCAGGCTAGGGCCTCTAGAGCCAAAGCGAAAGACTGTGCCTGCCCTCTCCAAGGAAATGTGCCCAATCCATTGACCACAACCCTACAGGTTAGGGAAAAGCTCCAAGGCCCCTGAAGCCATCAATAGTGTAGGCCACCCTGGACTAAGAGGGGCTCTCTGACACCAGCGGAGCAACTATCTCCACTTAGACTCTCAGACAGTGTCCCCAGAGACAGAAGGTTGAAATGGACAGGCCCCCAGTCCCTAATCTGAACCTTAGCTTTGGTTTCCATGTGTCCGTCCTCAGAGGACTGTTTTCGTAGACCAGCACACGGGGCTTTTCTGAGGCACCAAACCAAACCTCTCTCGTCTCCACATGGGGAGCTTTCTTACTGGGGATGTATCAAACACTTCAGGTAGGACAGTTCCGCAGGGCCACTGAACAACCAGCACATACCAAGGTCTCCATGGTCCCAAACACACATTATGTCGCATCCTCAGGAGAGGCCATTTCAACTCAGCCCCCTGGGTAGCGTGCCCCAGAGGCAGCAAGTCAAACATATCTTGTGGCAAATGGCCAATGGGAATGCGAGGCATGCTGGACAGGTATCCATCCTTCGAACCCTGCTCTCCAGTCCTTCCGTAAGGTATGTCCTGGAGCCATGCAACAGGACTCGAATGTCCCGCAGAAGGAAAACTTGTGGTTTGGGGCAACCTGCAAATGCAGCATGGGAAAACTTCCTTGGCCCATGAGGCCCCCGCTTAATGAAGGTGCCATCATGGACACAAACTCCAGCCTCAGCCAACGTCTGATCCTCAGCCTGACTTCAGATGCAGGAGAATTTGATTCAGCCTCTGCAGAGTGGGCATGCTCTGCCCTTTGCTCCAATCCTCACCCTAGCTTGTGTTTTCAGTCTTCCGTCCTCACACTCCTGGCCCACAAACCCTCCCTACTGGGAATTCTGGGGCCAGAATGAAGCACTCTGCCTGCCTCCCAGGACAAAAACTTTGTCTATGGTGCTGCCCAGAAACCCCCAGTTAGGATCAAACTGCTTGGCCCTCGGCAACACCCCAATTGCATAGGCTACCTTAAACACTGATGCTCTGTCACAAATAGCCTGAGCCCAGACCTTCTGACAGACACCGACATAGCTGGCTGCACACCCAGCACATTGGACCGGCCACTGCCTTAGGCCACCATCCATTCCCAACCTGTTTTTTCAGTCATCGGAACCTAGACCTTATCTCCAATCCCTGCACAGGGGAAACATGATGCACAAGTCAGAACACCTCCTTCCCCATGCAAGAAACCTAGCTGCTGGCAGTGAGTAAAACCTTCAGTGTAGGAGAAAACGGCATGGCCCATGAGGCCAAGTCCATGTGAGAAGGCCGCTTTGGGCACATAAACACATTGTGACCCTCAGCGTGAGTACCTTATTCAAGTAACGCCTCTCAGTGACAGGACCAAGAGCACGCATATGTGGTTTACCATGCCCATAGGCACCCAGGACAAACTAGATGGTGTGTATTCCAGTTGAGGGAACCCACTGCTGTGCTCTAGAGTCCCTCTGCTAGAGGGTCCCCTGTGGCAGAAAACAGTACTCCTCCCTTCCCACAGAATGAACCAAAACACTTGGGAGCTTGGACAAACACCCTGAGAGGAAGGCTCTTCCTCGGCCCCTGAAGCAACCCCTACCCTGAACAACCACTGTGAACGCAAAACCCAGAGACAAAAGCCTGAGCGACTGCCTCCCACCTGCCCTCCTTTGATATCCAGAGGATCTCCCCTCTCGGACTGGAGATCAGGCCTGCCATTACCTTGGCCCCTACCTGAGCCAAGTTTGCTTTTTCAGACATCTGTCCCCACAGCCCTGGCAAACACAGCCTCTAGGCTGAGTCCTCTGGAGCCATACCACAGGACCGTGCCTGCTCTCTCCTGGGAAACTGTGTCCATTGCTTTGGCCACACACCTCCAGAATATGAGAAACCTCAAGGCCCCCGAGGACATCCCACTACCGGGAGCCTCCCTGTACACACAGGGGCCTTCGGACACAGCTGAGCAGCTACCTTCACGAAGGCATGCACACAGATGTCAACAGAGATAGAAGGTTGAGCCGGAAAGGCCCTTAGGCCCTAATCTCAACTCTTGCTTTGGATTCCAGGTGTCACTCCTCAGAGGCTTTGGTTCGAAGAACAGGATATGCGGCTATCCTGAGGCACTGAACAGAACTCCTCTCGACTCCACATGGGAAGCTTCCTTGTTGGAGCCGTGTCAAACACCTCAGGGTGGAGAATCCTGCAGAGTCCCTGAGCCACCTCCACATGCCAAGGTCTCCCAGGCCTCCAAGCCACAGTAGGACTCATCTTCAGGAGAGTCCATTTCAACTCTCCCCTCTGGGTATCTCACCAAGGCGCCCGCAGATTGAGCCTGCTTTGTCCTGACTAAAGAGTGGGAATATGAGGTTGAGTTCCCAGTCATCCATGCTTAGACACATGCCCTCGAGTCTTTCCGTATTGGGCCTCCTGGAACCATCCAATAGCACTCGACTGTCGTGCAGAAGGAAACCTTGAGGTTTGGAGTAGTTCACAAATCCCATAGTAGGCAAACCTCCCTGGCCTCATGAAACCCCCACACCATTCAGGAAGAATTCATGCTGGACAAAAACTCTAGCCTGAGGCACGTCTCATAGTTGACATGACCTAAGTGCAGGAGATCTCGATTCAGCCTCTGCAGAGGGGCCTGCCGTGCCCTCGGTCCCAAACCTCATGCTAGCTTGTGTTTTCAGACTACCTTCCTCACACTCCTGGCAAACAAGCCCTCCGGACTAGGAACTCCAGAACCACAACCCAGCCCAGGGTCTGCCCAACGGAAGAAAAACGTTTCCCTGTGGGCTCTCTCCAGAAAACCCAGATGAGGATCAAGTTGCTCGGGCCTCGGTGGTACACGAACTCGATAGGCTTCTCTGGGCACTCATGCTCTGTCTGACACAGCCTGAAGCCAGACGTCCAGACAGACAAGGAGAAAGCTGGCCACACACCCAGCACTTCAGAAACGCCATGGTCTTATGCCATCACCACTTCCTAACCTTGGTTTTCAGATATCTGAACCTAGACATTATATCAATTCTCCACACAGCTGGGTATCGCAAGCACAACACAGAACTCCTCCTTCCCCATGGCTGTAAAGCTTGCTCTTGGCATGGAGTCACACCTTCAGGGTGGGAGAAACATTCATGGCCCCTGATGCCACGACCAAACTTGAGTGCTGCCTTGGACCAAATTCACACAGTGACCCTCAGCATGAGCCCCATGTCAAAGAAAGGCCTGTCAGGGCCTGGACCAAGAGCCCGCATATTGGGCTTGCCAAGACCCTATGCACCCAATCCTCACCAGTGTTTGTGTTTTCCAGTCACCACGCCCGTACCTGGGGTTCTGCTCTGGAATACCTTTCTTGGAGAGACACATGAGCCAGACAACACGACTCCACCCTTCCCACCAAAAGACCCCAAACTCTTGGAAGCTGGGACAAATGACCAGAGAGGGATACTCGTCCACAGTCCTGAGGCCACCCCTCCAATCCACGGCTATCCCGGACAAAACATCCCGAGACAAAAGCCTGAAGGAACGCCTCCCACTCGCCCTTGTTTCAGAGGCCCAGGAGCTTTCTCTCAGACTGTACATCGGTCTGCCATACCGTAGGCGCCACTCATAAGCTGAGTTTGTGTTTTCAGAATTCTGTGCCCACAGCCTGGACCCACACAACCTCCAGGCTAGGGCATCTGGAGCCACAGCGAAAGATTGTGCCTGCCCTCTCCAAAGAAAATATGCCCAATCCATTGACCACACCTACAGGTTAGCGAAAATCTCCAAGTCCCCTGAGGCCATCAATAGTGTAGGCCACCCTGGACTAAGAGGGGCTCTCTGACAGCAGCGGAGCAACTATCTCCACTTAGACTCTCAGACAGTGTCCGCAGAGACAGAAGGTTGAAATGGACAGGCCCCCAGGCCCTAATCTGAACCTTAGCTTTGGTTTCCATGTGTCCGTCTTCAGAGGACTGTTTTCGTAGACCAGCACACGGGGCTTTTCTGAGGCACCAAACCAAACCACTCTCGTCTTCACATGGGGAGCTTACTGGGGATGTATCAAACCCTTCAGGTAGGAGAGTTCCGCAGGGCCACAGAACATCCAGCACATTCCAAAGTCTCCATGGACCCAAACGCACATTATGACACATCCTCAGGAGAGGCCACTCCATCTCTGCCCCCTGGGTAGCGTGCCCCAGAGGCAGCAGATCAAACATATCTTGTGGCAAATGGCCAATGGGAATGCGAGGTATGCTGGACAGGGATCCATCCTTCGAACCCTGCTCTCCAGTCCTTCCGTATGGTATGTCCTGGAGCCATGCAACAGGACTCGAATGTCCCGCAGAAGGAAACCTTGTGGTTTGGGGCAACCTCCAAACTCAGCGTGGGAAAACTTCCTTGGCCTCATGAGGCCCCCGAATCATGAAGGTGCCATCATGGACACATACTCCAGCCTCAGCCAACGTCTGATACTCAGCCTGACTTCAGATGCAGGAGATTTTGATTCAGACTCTGCAGAGTCGGCCTGCTCTGCCCTTGGCTCCAATCCTCACTTTAGCTTGTGTTCTCAGACTTCCGTCCTCACACTCCTGGCCCACAAACCCTCCCTTCTGGGAATTCTGGGGACACAATGAAGCACTCTGCCTGCCTCCCAGGAGAAAAACATTGTCTATGGTGCTGCCCAGAAACCCCAAATGAGGATCAAACTGCTTGGCCCTCGGCAACACCCCAATTGCATAGGCTACCTTAAACACTGATGCTCTGTCGCAAATAGCCTGAGCCCAGACCTTCCAACAGTCACTGACACAGCTGGCTGCACACCCAGCACATTGGACCCGCCACTGCCTTAGGCCACCATCCATTCCCAACCTGGGTTTTCAGTCATCGGAACCTAGACCTTATCTCCAATCCCTGCACAGGGGGAAACATGATACACAAGTCAGAACCCCTCCTTCCCCATGGCAAGAAACCTTGCTGCTGGCAGTGAGTCAAACCTTCAGTGTAGGAGAAAACGGCATGGCCCATGAGGCCACGCCCATGCGTGAGGGCCGCCTTGGGCACAAACACACATGGTGACCCTCAGCGTGAGTACCTTATTCAAGTAACGCCTCTCAGTGACTGGACCAAGTGCCCGCATATGTGGCTTGCCATGCCCATAGGAACCCAGGACTAACTAGATGGTTCATATTCCAGTTGAGAGAACCCACTGCTGTGCTCTAGAGGCCCTCTTTTGGGGGGTCTTCTGTGGCAGAAAACAATACTCTTCCCTTCCCACAGAATGAACCCAAACACTTCGGAGCTTGGACAATCCCCCGAGAGGAAGGCTCTTCCTCGGCCCCTGAAGCAACCCCTAACCTGAACGGCCACTGTGAACGCAAAACCCAGAGACAAAAGCCTGAGCGACTGCCTCCCACTTGCCCGCCTTTGATATCCAGAGGATCTCCCCTCACAGACTGGATATCAGGCATGCCATTACCTTGGCCACTACCTGAGCCAAGTTTGCTTTTTCCGACATCTGTCCCCACAGCCCTGGCAAACACAGCATCTGGCTGAGTCCTCTGGAGCCATACCACAGGACCGTGCCTGCACTCTCCTGGGAAACTCTGTCCATTCCTTTGGCTACACACCTCCAGAATATGAGAAACCTCAAGGCCCCCGAGGACATCCCACTACCGGGAGCCTCCCTGTACACACAAGGGCCTTCGGACACAAGCTGAGCTGCTACCTCCATGAAGGCATGCACACAGATGTCAACAGAGATAGAAGGTTGAGCCAGACAGGCCCTTAGGCCCTAATCTCAACTCTTGCTTTGGTTTCCAGGTGTCACTCCTCAGAGGCTTTGGTTCGAAGAACAGGATATGGGGCTTTCCTGAGGCACTGTACAGAACTCCTCTCGTCTCCACATGGGAAGCTTCTTTGTTGGAGCCGTGTCAAACACCTCACGTTGGAGAATCGTGCAGAGTCCCTGAGAAACCTCCACATTCCAAGGTCTCGCAGTCCACCAAACCACAGAAGGACTCATCTTCAGGAGAGTCCATTTCAGCTCTCCCCCCTGGGTAGCTCACCAAGGAGCCCGCAGATTGAGCCTGCCTTGTCCTGACTAAAGAGTGGGAATATGAGTTGGCGTTCCCAGGCATCCATGCTTAGACACATGCTCTCTAGTCTTTCCGTATGGGGCCTCCTGGAACCATCCAATAGCACTCGACTGTCGTGCAGAAGGAAACCTTGAGGTTTGGAGTAGTTCACAAATCCCATCGTAGGCAAACCTCCCTGGCCTCATGAAGCCCCCACACCCTTCAGGAAGAGGCCATGCTGGACAAAAACTCTAGCCTGAAACACCTCTCATAGTTGACATGAACTCAGTGCAGGAGATCTCGATTCAGCCTCTGCAGAGTGGGCCTGCCGTGCCCACGGTCCCAAACCTCACGCTAGTTTGTGTTTTCAGACTTCCTTCCTCATACTCCTGGAAAAAAGCCCTCCGAACTAGGAACTCCAGAACCACAACCCAGCCCTAGGTCTGCCCAATGGAATAAAAATGTTTCCCTGTGGGGCTCTCTCCAGAAAACCCAGATGAGGATCAACCTGCTCGGGCCTCGACGGTACCCGAAATGGATAGGCTGCTCTGGGCACTCATGCTCCCTCTGACACAGCCTGAAACCAGACGTCCAACAGAAAAGGAGACAGCTGGCCGCACACCCAGCACTTCGGACACGCCATGGTCTTATGCCATCACCACTTCCTAACCTTGGTTTTCAGATATCTGAACCTAGACATTATATCAATCCTCCACACAGCTGGGTATCGCAAGCACAACACAGAACTCCTCCTTCCCCGTGGCTGTAAAGCTTGCTCTTGGCATGGAGTCACACCTTCAGGGTGGGAGAAACCTTCATGGCCCCTGATGCCACGCCCAAACTTGAGTGCTGCTTGGGAACAAATTCACACTGTGACCCTCAGCATGAGCCCCATATCAAAGAAAGGCCTGTCAGGGCCTGGACCAAGAGCCCAAATATGGGGCTTGCCAAGCCCCTATGCACCCAATCCTCACCAGTGTTTGAGTTTTCCAGTCGCCCCGCCCGTACCTGGGGCTCTGTTCTGGAACACATTTCTTGGAGAGACACATGAGCCAGACAACACGACTCCACCCTTCCCACAAAAAGAACCCAAACTCTTGGGAGCTGGGACAAATCCCCAGAGAGGGACACTCGTCCACAGTCCCTGAGGCCACTCCTCCAATCCACGGCTATCCCGGACACAACATCCAGAGACAAAAGCCTGAAGGAACGCCTCCCACTCGCCCTGTTTCAGAAGCCCAGGAGCTCCCTCTCAGGCTGTACATCCGGCCTGCCATACCCCAGGCGCCACTCATAAGCTGAGTTTGTGTTTTCAGACTTCTGTGCCCACAGCCTAGACCCACACAACCTCCAGGCTAGGGCCTCTAGAGCCAAAGCGAAAGACTGTGCCTGCCCTCTCCAAGGAAATGTGCCCAATCCATTGACCACAACCCTACAGGTTAGGGAAAAGCTCCAAGGCCCCTGAAGCCATCAATAGTGTAGGCCACCCTGGACTAAGAGGGGCTCTCTGACACCAGCGGAGCAACTATCTCCACTTAGACTCTCAGACAGTGTCCCCAGAGACAGAAGGTTGAAATGGACAGGCCCCCAGTCCCTAATCTGAACCTTAGCTTTGGTTTCCATGTGTCCGTCCTCAGAGGACTGTTTTCGTAGACCAGCACACGGGGCTTTTCTGAGGCACCAAACCAAACCTCTCTCGTCTCCACATGGGGAGCTTTCTTACTGGGGATGTATCAAACACTTCAGGTAGGACAGTTCCGCAGGGCCACTGAACAACCAGCACATACCAAGGTCTCCATGGTCCCAAACACACATTATGTCGCATCCTCAGGAGAGGCCATTTCAACTCAGCCCCCTGGGTAGCGTGCCCCAGAGGCAGCAAGTCAAACATATCTTGTGGCAAATGGCCAATGGGAATGCGAGGCATGCTGGACAGGTATCCATCCTTCGAACCCTGCTCTCCAGTCCTTCCGTAAGGTATGTCCTGGAGCCATGCAACAGGACTCGAATGTCCCGCAGAAGGAAAACTTGTGGTTTGGGGCAACCTGCAAATGCAGCATGGGAAAACTTCCTTGGCCCATGAGGCCCCCGCTTAATGAAGGTGCCATCATGGACACAAACTCCAGCCTCAGCCAACGTCTGATCCTCAGCCTGACTTCAGATGCAGGAGAATTTGATTCAGCCTCTGCAGAGTGGGCATGCTCTGCCCTTTGCTCCAATCCTCACCCTAGCTTGTGTTTTCAGTCTTCCGTCCTCACACTCCTGGCCCACAAACCCTCCCTACTGGGAATTCTGGGGCCAGAATGAAGCACTCTGCCTGCCTCCCAGGACAAAAACTTTGTCTATGGTGCTGCCCAGAAACCCCCAGTTAGGATCAAACTGCTTGGCCCTCGGCAACACCCCAATTGCATAGGCTACCTTAAACACTGATGCTCTGTCACAAATAGCCTGAGCCCAGACCTTCTGACAGACACCGACATAGCTGGCTGCACACCCAGCACATTGGACCGGCCACTGCCTTAGGCCACCATCCATTCCCAACCTGTTTTTTCAGTCATCGGAACCTAGACCTTATCTCCAATCCCTGCACAGGGGAAACATGATGCACAAGTCAGAACACCTCCTTCCCCATGCAAGAAACCTAGCTGCTGGCAGTGAGTAAAACCTTCAGTGTAGGAGAAAACGGCATGGCCCATGAGGCCAAGCCCATGTGAGAAGGCCGCTTTGGGCACATAAACACATTGTGACCCTCAGCGTGAGTACCTTATTCAAGTAACGCCTCTCAGTGACAGGACCAAGAGCCCGCATATGTGGTTTACCATGCCCATAGGCACCCAGGACTAACTAGATGGTGTGTATTCCAGTTGAGGGAACCCACTGCTGTGCTCTAGAGTCCCTCTGCTAGAGGGTCCCCTGTGGCAGAAAACAGTACTCCTCCCTTCCCACAGAATGAACCAAAACACTTGGGAGCTTGGACAAACACCCTGAGAGGAAGGCTCTTCCTCGGCCCCTGAAGCAACCCCTACCCTGAACAACCACTGTGAACGCAAAACCCAGAGACAAAAGCCTGAGCGACTGCCTCCCACCTGCCCTCCTTTGATATCCAGAGGATCTCCCCTCTCGGACTGGAGATCAGGCCTGCCATTACCTTGGCCCCTACCTGAGCCAAGTTTGCTTTTTCAGACATCTGTCCCCACAGCCCTGGCAAACACAGCCTCTAGGCTGAGTCCTCTGGAGCCATACCACAGGACCGTGCCTGCTCTCTCCTGGGAAACTGTGTCCATTGCTTTGGCCACACACCTCCAGAATATGAGAAACCTCAAGGCCCCCGAGGACATCCCACTACCGGGAGCCTCCCTGTACACACAGGGGCCTTCGGACACAGCTGAGCAGCTACCTTCACGAAGGCATGCACACAGATGTCAACAGAGATAGAAGGTTGAGCCGGAAAGGCCCTTAGGCCCTAATCTCAACTCTTGCTTTGGATTCCAGGTGTCACTCCTCAGAGGCTTTGGTTCGAAGAACAGGATATGCGGCTATCCTGAGGCACTGAACAGAACTCCTCTCGACTCCACATGGGAAGCTTCCTTGTTGGAGCCGTGTCAAACACCTCAGGGTGGAGAATCCTGCAGAGTCCCTGAGCCACCTCCACATGTCAAGGTCTCCCAGGCCTCCAAGCCACAGTAGGACTCATCTTCAGGAGAGTCCATTTCAACTCTCCCCTCTGGGTATCTCACCAAGGCGCCCGCAGATTGAGCCTGCTTTGTCCTGACTAAAGAGTGGGAATATGAGGTTGAGTTCCCAGTCATCCATGCTTAGACACATGCCCTCGAGTCTTTCCGTATTGGGCCTCCTGGAACCATCCAATAGCACTCGACTGTCGTGCAGAAGGAAACCTTGAGGTTTGGAGTAGTTCACAAATCCCATAGTAGGCAAACCTCCCTGGCCTCATGAAACCCCCACACCATTCAGGAAGAATTCATGCTGGACAAAAACTCTAGCCTGAGGCACGTCTCATAGTTGACATGACCTAAGTGCAGGAGATCTCGATTCAGCCTCTGCAGAGGGGCCTGCCATGCCCTCGGTCCCAAACCTCATGCTAGCTTGTGTTTTCAGACTACCTTCCTCACACTCCTGGCAAACAAGCCCTCCGGACTAGGAACTCCAGAACCACAACCCAGCCCAGGGTCTGCCCAACGGAAGAAAAACGTTTCCCTGTGGGCTCTCTCCAGAAAACCCAGATGAGGATCAACTTGCTCGGGCCTCTGTGGTACACGAACTCGATAGGCTTCTCTGGGCACTCATGCTCTGTCTGACACAGCCTGAAGCCAGACGTCCAGACAGACAAGGAGAAAGCTGGCCACACACCCAGCACTTCAGAAACGCCATGGTCTTATGCCATCACCACTTCCTAACCTTGGTTTTCAGATATCTGAACCTAGACATTATATCAATTCTCCACACAGCTGGGTATCGCAAGCACAACACAGAACTCCTCCTTCCCCATGGCTGTAAAGCTTGCTCTTGGCATGGAGTCACACCTTCAGGGTGGGAGAAACATTCATGGCCCCTGATGCCACGACCAAACTTGAGTGCTGCCTTGGACCAAATTCACACAGTGACCCTCAGCATGAGCCCCATGTCAAAGAAAGGCCTGTCAGGGCCTGGACCAAGAGCCCGCATATTGGGCTTGCCAAGACCCTATGCACCCAAACCTCACCAGTGTTTGTGTTTTCCAGTCACCACGCCCGTACCTGGGGTTCTGCTCTGGAATACCTTTCTTGGAGAGACACGTGAGCCAGACAACACGACTCCACCCTTCCCACCAAAAGACCCCAAACTCTTGGAAGCTGGGACAAATGACCAGAGAGGGATACTCGTCCACAGTCCTGAGGCCACCCCTCCAATCCACGGCTATCCCGGACAAAACATCCCGAGACAAAAGCCTGAAGGAACGCCTCCCACTCGCCCTTGTTTCAGAGGCCCAGGAGCTTTCTCTCAGACTGTACATCGGTCTGCCATACCATAGGCGCCACTCATAAGCTGAGTTTGTGTTTTCAGAATTCTGTGCCCACAGCCTGGACCCACACAACCTCCAGGCTAGGGCATCTGGAGCCACAGCGAAAGATTGTGCCTGCCCTCTCCAAGGAAATTGTGCCCAATCCATTGACCACACCTACAGGTTAGCGAAAATCTCCAAGGCCCCTGAGGCCATCAATAGTGTAGGCCACCCTGGACTAAGAGGGGCTCTCTGACAGCAGCGGAGCAACTATCTCCACTTAGACTCTCAGACAGTGTCCGCAGAGACAGAAGGTTGAAATGGACAGGCCCCCAGGCCCTAATCTGAACCTTAGCTTTGGTTTCCATGTGTCCGTCTTCAGAGGACTGTTTTCGTAGACCAGCACACGGGGCTTTTCTGAGGCACCAAACCAAACCACTCTCGTCTTCACATGGGGAGCTTACTGGGGATGTATCAAACCCTTCAGGTAGGAGAGTTCCGCAGGGCCACAGAACATCCAGCACATTCCAAAGTCTCCATGGACCCAAACGCACATTATGACACATCCTCAGGAGAGGCCACTCCATCTCTGCCCCCTGGGTAGCGTGCCCCAGAGGCAGCAGATCAAACATATCTTGTGGCAAATGGCCAATGGGAATGCGAGGTATGCTGGACAGGGATCCATCCTTCGAACCCTGCTCTCCAGTCCTTCCGTATGGTATGTCCTGGAGCCATGCAACAGGACTCGAATGTCCCGCAGAAGGAAACCTTGTGGTTTGGGGCAACCTCCAAACTCAGCGTGGGAAAACTTCCTTGGCCTCATGAGGCCCCCGAATCATGAAGGTGCCATCATGGACACATACTCCAGCCTCAGCCAACGTCTGATACTCAGCCTGACTTCAGATGCAGGAGATTTTGATTCAGACTCTGCAGAGTCGGCCTGCTCTGCCCTTGGCTCCAATCCTCACTTTAGCTTGTGTTCTCAGACTTCCGTCCTCACACTCCTGGCCCACAAACCCTCCCTTCTGGGAATTCTGGGGACACAATGAAGCACTCTGCCTGCCTCCCAGGAGAAAAACATTGTCTATGGTGCTGCCCAGAAACCCCAAATGAGGATCAAACTGCTTGGCCCTCGGCAACACCCCAATTGCATAGGCTACCTTAAACACTGATGCTCTGTCGCAAATAGCCTGAGCCCAGACCTTCCAACAGTCACTGACACAGCTGGCTGCACACCCAGCACATTGGACCCGCCACTGCCTTAGGCCACCATCCATTCCCAACCTGGGTTTTCAGTCATCGGAACCTAGACCTTATCTCCAATCCCTGCACAGGGGGAAACATGATACACAAGTCAGAACCCCTCCTTCCCCATGGCAAGAAACCTTGCTGCTGGCAGTGAGTCAAACCTTCAGTGTAGGAGAAAACGGCATGGCCCATGAGGCCACGCCCATGCGTGAGGGCCGCCTTGGGCACAAACACACATGGTGACCCTCAGCGTGAGTACATTATTCAAGTAACGCCTCTCAGTGACTGGACCAAGTGCCCGCATATGTGGCTTGCCATGCCCATAGGAACCCAGGACTAACTAGATGGTTCATATTCCAGTTGAGAGAACCCACTGCTGTGCTCTAGAGGCCCTCTTTTGGGGGGTCTTCTGTGGCAGAAAACAATACTCTTCCCTTCCCACAGAATGAACCCAAACACTTCGGAGCTTGGACAATCCCCCGAGAGGAAGGCTCTTCCTCGGCCCCTGAAGCAACCCCTAACCTGAACGGCCACTGTGAACGCAAAACCCAGAGACAAAAGCCTGAGCGACTGCCTCCCACTTGCCCGCCTTTGATATCCAGAGGATCTCCCCTCACAGACTGGATATCAGGCATGCCATTACCTTGGCCACTACCTGAGCCAAGTTTGCTTTTTCCGACATCTGTCCCCACAGCCCTGGCAAACACAGCATCTGGCTGAGTCCTCTGGAGCCATACCACAGGACCGTGCCTGCACTCTCCTGGGAAACTCTGTCCATTCCTTTGGCTACACACCTCCAGAATATGAGAAACCTCAAGGCCCCCGAGGACATCCCACTACCGGGAGCCTCCCTGTACACACAAGGGCCTTCGGACACAAGCTGAGCTGCTACCTCCATGAAGGCATGCACACAGATGTCAACAGAGATAGAAGGTTGAGCCAGACAGGCCCTTAGGCCCTAATCTCAACTCTTGCTTTGGTTTCCAGGTGTCACTCCTCAGAGGCTTTGGTTCGAAGAACAGGATATGGGGCTTTCCTGAGGCACTGTACAGAACTCCTCTCGTCTCCACATGGGAAGCTTCTTTGTTGGAGCCGTGTCAAACACCTCACGTTGGAGAATCGTGCAGAGTCCCTGAGAAACCTCCACATTCCAAGGTCTCGCAGTCCACCAAACCACAGAAGGACTCATCTTCAGGAGAGTCCATTTCAGCTCTCCCCCCTGGGTAGCTCACCAAGGAGCCCGCAGATTGAGCCTGCCTTGTCCTGACTAAAGAGTGGGAATATGAGTTGGCGTTCCCAGGCATCCATGCTTAGACACATGCTCTCTAGTCTTTCCGTATGGGGCCTCCTGGAACCATCCAATAGCACTCGACTGTCGTGCAGAAGGAAACCTTGAGGTTTGGAGTAGTTCACAAATCCCATCGTAGGCAAACCTCCCTGGCCTCATGAAGCCCCCACACCCTTCAGGAAGAGGCCATGCTGGACAAAAACTCTAGCCTGAAACACCTCTCATAGTTGACATGAACTCAGTGCAGGAGATCTCGATTCAGCCTCTGCAGAGTGGGCCTGCCGTGCCCACGGTCCCAAACCTCACGCTAGTTTGTGTTTTCAGACTTCCTTCCTCATACTCCTGGAAAAAAGCCCTCCGAACTAGGAACTCCAGAACCACAACCCAGCCCTAGGTCTGCCCAATGGAATAAAAATGTTTCCCTGTGGGGCTCTCTCCAGAAAACCCAGATGAGGATCAACCTGCTCGGGCCTCGACGGTACCCGAACTGGATAGGCTGCTCTGGGCACTCATGCTCTGTCTGACACAGCCTGATGCCAGATGTCCAGACAGACAAGGAGACAGCTGGCCGCACACACAGCACTTCGGACACGCCATGGTCTTATGCCGTCACCTCTTCCTAACCTTGGTTTTCAGATATCTGAACCTAGACATTATATCAATTCCCACACAGCTGGGTATCGCAAACAAATAACAGAACTCCTCCTTCCCCGTGGCTGTAAAGCTTGCTCTTGGCATGGAGTCACACCTTCAGGGTGGGAGAAACCTTCAAGGCCCCTGATGCCACAGCCGAACTTGAGTGCTGCTTGGGCACAAATTCACACTGTGACCCTCAGCATGAGCCCCATGTCAAAGAAAGGCCTGTCAGGGCCTGGACCAAGAGCCCGCATATGGGGCTTGCCAAGCCCCTATGCACCCAATCCTCACCAGTGTTTGAGTTTACCAGTGGCCCCGCCCGTACCTGGGGCTCTGCTCTGGAATCCCTTTCTTGGTGAGACACATGAGCCAGACAACACGACTCCACCCTTCCAAAAAAATGACCCCAAACTCTCGGTATTTGGGACAAATACCCAGAGAGGGATACTCGTCCATAGTCCCTGAGTCCACCCCTCCAATCCACGGCTATCCCGGACCCAAAATCCAGAGACAAAAGACTGAAGGAACGCCTCCAACTCTCCCTTGTTTCAGAGGCCCAGGAGCTGTACATCCGGCCTGCCATACCCTAGGTGCCACTCATAAGCTGAGTCTGTTTTTTCAGACTTCTGTGCCCACAGCCTGGACCCACACATCCTCCAGGCTAGGGCCTCTGGTGTCACAGCGAAAATTGTGCCTGCCCTCTCCTAGGAAATTGTGCCCAATCCATTGACCACAACCCTACAGGTTAGGGAAAAGCTCCAAGGCCCCTGAGGCCACCCAAATTATATAGTCTAACCTGGGCACCAGTGCACTGTCTGACACAACCCGAGCCAGAACCTCCTACCAACACCCAGGCAGCTGACCGCAAAATGAGCCTATCAGACCAGCAATGGCCTTAGGTCGTCATCTCTTCCCAACTACGGTTTTTCAGGCTTCAGAACCTAGACCTTAGCTCCAACTACTGCCCAGGGTTGAAAATGATGCAGAAATAAGAACACCTTCCCCATGGCAAGAGACCATGTGATTGGCATGTTGTCCAAAGTCCAGTGTAGTTGAAACCAGTGTGGCCCATGTGGCCCCGCCCATGCTCGCGAGCCATATTGGTCACAAACACACATTGTGACCCTCAACCTGAGCCCAGCCCTCAAGTAAGGCCTCTCAATGGCTGGATGAAGAGACAGCATATTGGGCCTGCCATGCCCCTAGGCCCCAATTTTTAACGATAGTTTGGGTTGTCTCTTCACTCTTCCCCAGGGCTGTGCTTTGTAATTTCTCTTTGCTGGGTCACTTGAGGTAACAAACGTGAAAGGGGACCTCCCATTCCACAGATTATCGAAAAAGAATTGGGACAGGGACAAATTCACAGAGAGGAAGATTCGTCCATGGCCCATGAGGCCTCCCCACATCCACGGCCATCGTTGATTCAAAATATAGAGACAAAAACCTGACCAAGTGCCTCAGCCTCGCTCTTTCTTCATATCCTAAAGAGTTCTTCTCATGGTCTTTAGATTGGGCCTGCCATACCTATGTCCCAAAACCTGAGCTGAGTTTGTGTTTTCAGACTTCTGTCCTCAAAAACCTGGGCAACACACCCTCCAGGCTGGGGCCCCTGGAGCCACACATTAGGACTGTGCCTACCCAATCCATGGGAATTCTGCCCATTCCATTGTCCAAAGTCGTACAAATTAGGAGAACCCTCCAAATTCCCCGGGGCCATCCCAATAGTGTATGTCTCCGGGGACAAACAGGCGCGGTCTAACACCAGGTGTGCATCTACCCCCACTCATTCCATAGATGGATATCTCCAGAGAAGAAGATGGAACCAGACAGGACCCTAGGCCATAATCGGATCCATTGCTTTGGTACAGGCGTGTCTCCTCAAAAGCCTGGATTCCAATAACAGCATAAGTGATTTCCTGAGGCACCCATCAGAAAAATCTCGTCTCCACAGGGAAACTTGTGCATGGGAGCTATGTCAAAAGCTTAGGAGAAACTTCAGGGTCCCGGTGCCACCGCCCCATTCCAAGGCCCTCATGGACACAAACACACATTAGGCCCCATCCTCAGGAAAGTCCATTTCAACTCCGCCACCCACTCCTGGCCCAGAAGCCCTCAAGTTTGGCAATTCCGGACCCACAATGCAGCAATCTGCCTGCCCTCTAGGAAAAATATATTGCCTAATGATTTTCCCAGGCACCTCAAATGAGGATAAACTTACACGGCACTCGACTGTACCTAAATTATATAGTCAAAACTGGGCACTAATGCACTGTCTGACACAAACTGAGCCAGAACCTCCTGACCAACACACAGGCAGCTGACCGCCCCCTGAGCATATCAGACCCGCCATGGCCTTATGTCGTCATCTCTTCCCAGCCTCGGTTTTTCAGGCTTCAGACCCTAGACCTTATCTCCAACCACTACCCAGGGGTGAAAATGATGCAGACATCAGAACACCTTCCCCATGGCAAGATCCCTTGTGATTGGCATGTTGTCCAAATTTCAGTGTAGTTGAAACCAGTGTGGCCCATGAGGCCCCGCCCATGCTCGCGGGCCACATTGGTCACAAACACACATTGTGACCCTCAGCCTGTGCCCAGTCCTCAAGTAAGGCCTCTCAGTGGTTGGATGAAGAGACAGCATATTGGGCCTGCCATGCCCCTAGGTCCCAATTTTTAACCATAGTTTGGGTTGTCCCTTCACTCTTCCCCAGGGCTCTGCTTTGGAATTCCTCTTTGGTTGGGACACCTGAGGTAACAAACCTGAGAGGAGACCTCCCATCCCACAGATTGATGGAAAGAAATTGGGACCGGGCCAAATCCACAGAGAGGAAGATTCGTCCATGGCCCATGAGGCCTCCCCATGTTCCACGCCCATCTTTGATACAAAATCCAGAGACAAAAGCCTGAGAAAGTGCCTTAGACTCGCTCTTTCTTCATATCCTGAATAGTTCTTCTCATGGTTTGTAGATTGGACCTGCAATACGTACTTCCCCAAACCTAAGCTGAGTTTGTGTTTTCAGACTTCTGTCCTCAAATTCCTGGGCCACACTCCCTCCAGGATGGGGCCCCTGGAGCCACTTTAGGACTGTGCCTACCCAATCCATGGGAACATTGCCCATTCCATTGTCCAAAATCGTACAAATTAGGAGAACCCTCCAAATTTCCCGAGGCCATCACAATATTGTAGGTCTCCCGGTACAAACAAGGGCGGTCTGACACCAGCTGAGCATCACCCTCCACTCATACCATAGATGGATGTCCCCAGAGAAGAAGATGGAACCAGACAGGACCCTAGGCCATAATCGGATCCATTGCTTTGGTTTACAGGCATGTTTCCTCAAAAGCCTGGATTCCAAGACCAGCATAGGGGGTTTCCTGAGGCACCCATCAGAACAAATCTCGTCTCCACAAGGAAACTTGTGCATGGGACCTATGTCAAAAGCTTAGGAGAATACTTCAGGGTCCCGGTGCCACCGCCCCATTCCAATGCCCTCATGGAAACAAACACATATCAGGCCCCATCCTCGGGAAAGTCCATTTCAACTCAGCCACCCCGGTTGCTCCTGCAGAGCCTTCAGATCTCAACTGTCTTGTTGCTAGGAGACAATTGGAATGCGAGGCCCGCTTCCCTGGCATCCATCCCCGAACGGTGCTCTGGAGTCCTTCCATATGGGATATCCTTGAGCTGCCCAACAGGTCTCAATTGTCCCGCAAAAGGAATCCTTGAAGTGCGCATCCCACAACTCGCAACGTGGGAAAACCTCCATGGCCTTGAATTACCGCTCCGTTCATGAAGGGGCAGTCATGCACAGAAAATCCAAACTAAGCCAAAGTCTGATCCTCGCCGTGACTTCAGAAACATGAGATATTCTTTCAGATCTGCAGGGGGTACCAGCTTTGCCCTCGGCCTGAAGCCCAAGCCTAGCTTGTGTTCTCAGACTTGTCCTCACACTCCTGGTCCAGAATACCTCATGTTTGGCAATACCGGACCCACAATGCAGCACTCTGCCTGCCTCTAGAAAAAATATATTGCATATTGTGTTGCCCAGGCACCTCAAATGAGGATAAACCTACACGGCTCTCGGCTGTACCTGAATTATAGTCTAACTGGGCACTAATTCACTGTCTGACACAACCTGAACCCGAACCTCTGGACCAACACCCAGGCAGCTGACCTCACACTGAGCACATCAGACCTGCCATGGGCTTAGGTCTTCATCTCTTCCCAACAGCCGTTTTCAGGCTTCAGAACCTAGGCCTTAACTCCAACCACTGCCCAGGGTTGAAAATGATGAAGAAATCAGAGCTCCTTCTCCATGGCAAGAGACCTTGTGATTGGCATGTTGTCCAAAGTTCAGTGTAGTTGAAACCAGTGTGGCCCATGAGGCCCCGCCCATGCTCACGAGCCACATTGGTCACAAACACACATTGTGACCCTCAGCCTGAGTCCAGTCCTCAAGTAAGGCCACACAGTGGCTGGATGAAGAGACAGCATATTGGGCCTGCCATGCCCCTAGGCCCCAATATTTAACCATAGTTTGGGTGGTCACTTCACTCTTCTCCAGGGCTCTGCTTTTGAATTCCTCTTTGTTTGGGACCCCTGAGGTAACAAACCTGAGAGACCTCCCATTCCACATATTGACAGAAAGAAATTGGGACCGGGCCAAATCCACAGAGAGGAAGATTCGTCAATGGCCCATGAGGCCTCCCCACATTCCACGCCCATCTTTGATACAAAATCCAGAGACAAAAGCCTGAGCAAGCGCCTCAGACTCGCTCTTTCTTCATATCCTGAAGAGTTCTTCTCATGGTTTGTAGATTTGACCTGCCATACCTACGTCTCAAACCTAAGCTGAGTTTGTGTTTTCAGACTTCTGTCCTCAAATTCCTGGGCCACACACTCTCCAGGCTGGGGCCTCTGGAGCCACACATTAGACTGTTCCTACCAAATCCAGGGAATTCTTCCCATTCCATTGTCCAAAATCGTACAAATTAGAAGAACCCTCCATAGGCCCTGAGGCAATCCAATAGTGTAGGTCTCCCGGGACAAACAAGGGCGGTCTGACACCAGCTGAGCATCTACCTCCACTCATACCATAAATGGATGTCCCCAGAGAAGAAGATGGAACCAGACAGGACCCTAGGCCATAATCGGATCCATTGCTTTGGTTTACAGGCATGTCTCCTCAAAAGCCTGGATTCCAAGGCCAGCTTGGGGGGTTTCCTGAGGCACCCATCAGAACAAATCTCGTCTCCTCAAGGAAACTTGTGCATGGGACCTATGTCAAAAGCTTAGGAGAATACTTCAGGGTCCCGGTGCCACCGCCCCATTCCAAGGCCCTCATGGACACAAACACACATTAGGCCCCAAACTCGGAAAAGTCCATTTCAACACAGCCCCCCGATTGCTCCCGCAGAGCCATCAGAACTCAACTGTTTTGTTGCTAGGAGACAATTTGAATGCGAGACGGGATTCCCTGGCATCCATCCTCGAAAGGTGCTCTGGAGTCATTCCATATGGGATGTCCTGGAGCTGACCAACAGGTCTCCATTGTCCCGCAGAAGGAATCCTTGAAGGGGGCATCCCACAATTTCCAACGTGGGAAAACCTCCTTGGCCTTGAGATTCCGCTTCATTCATGAAGGGGCAGTCATGCACAGAAACTCCAAACCGAGCCAACGTCTGGTCCTCGCCGTGACTTCAGATGCATGAGATATTGGTTCAGATCTGCAGGGGGTACCTGCCGTGCCCTCGGCCTGAAGCCCTAGTCTAGCTTGTGTTCTCAGACTTCTGTCCTCACACTCCTAATCCAGAAGCCCTCAAGTTTGGCAATTCCGGACCCACAATGCAGCACCCTGCTTCCCCTCTAGAAAAAATATATTGCCTAATGAGTTTCCCAGGCACCTCAAATGAGGATAAACTTACACGGCACTCGACTGTACCTAAATTATATAGTCTAACCTGAGCTCTAATGCACTGTCTGGCACAACCTGAACCCGAAACTCCGGACCAACACCCAGGCAGCTGACTGCACACTGAGCACATCAGACCTGCCATGGCCTTAGGTCGTCATCTCTTCCCAACTGCGGTTTTCAGACTTCAGATCCTAGACCTTATATCCAACCACTGCCTAGGGTTGAAAATGATGCAGAAATCAGAGCTCCTTCCCCATGGCAAGAGACCTTGTGATTGGCATATTGTCCTAAGTTCAGTGTAGTTGAAACCAGTATGGCCCATGAGTCCCAGCCCCTGCTCGCGGGCCACATTGGTCACAAACACACATTGTGACGCTCAGGCTGTGCTCAGTCCTTAAGTAAGGCCACTCAGTGGCTGGATGAAGAGAAAGCATATTGGGCCTGCCATGCCCCTAGGCCCCAATTTTTAACCATAGTTTGGGTTGTCCCTTCACTCTTCCCCAGGGCTCTGCTTTGGAATTCCTCTTTTGTTGGGACACCTGAATTAACAAACCTGAGAGGAGACCGCCCATTCCATAGATTGATGGAAAGAAATTGGGACCGGGCCAAATCCACAGAGAGGAAGATTCGTCCATGGCCCATGAGGACTCCCCACATTCCACGCCCATCTTTGATACAAAATCCAGACAAAAGCCTGAGCAAGCGCCTCAGACTCGCTCTTTCTTCATATCCTGAAGAGTTTTTCTCATGGTTTGTAGATTGGACCTGCCATACCTATGTCCCCAACGTAAGCTGAGTTTGTGTTTTCAGACTTCTGTCCTCAAATTTCTGGGCCACACACCCTCCAGGCTGGGGCCCCTGGAGCCACACTTTAGGACTGTGCCTACCCAATGATGGGAATTCTGCCCATTCCATTGTCCAAAATCGTACAAAATGGGAGAACCCTCCAAAGTTCCCGAGGCCATCCCAATAGTGTAGGTCTCCCGGACAAACAAGGGCGGTCTGACACCAGCTGACCATCTACCTACACTCATACAAAACATGGATGTCCCCAGAGAAGAAGATGGAACCAGACAGGACCCTAGGCCATAATCGGATCCATTGCTTTGGTTTACAGGCATGTCTCCTCAAAAGCCTGGATTCCAAGGCCAGCATAGGGGGTTTCCTGAGGCACCCATCAGAACAAATCTCGTCTCCACAAGGAAACTTGTGCATGGGACCTATGTCAAAAGCTTAGGAGAATACTTCAGGGTACCGGTGCCACCACCCCATTCCATGGCCTTCATGGACACAAACACATATTAGGCCCCATCCTTGGGAAAGTCCATTTCAACTCAGCCACCCCGCTTGCTCCCGCAGAGCCATCAGATCTCAACTGACTTGTTGCTAGGAGACAATTGGAATGTGAGTCCCGCTTCCCTGGCATCCATCCCCGAACGGTGCTCTGGAGTCCTTCTATATGGGATATCCTGGAGCTTCCCAACAGGTCTCAATTGTCCCGCAGAAGGAATCCTTGAAGGGCTCGTCCCACAACTCCCAACGTGGGAAAACCTCCATGGCCATGAGATTCCGCTCCGTTCATGAAGGGGCAGTCATGCACCGAAACTCCAACCTGAGCCAAAGTCTGATCCTCGCCGTGACTTCAGAAGCATGAGATATTCGTTCAGATCTGCAGGGGGTAACAGCCATGCCCTCGACTTGAAGCCCAAGTCTAGCTTCTGCTCTCAGACTTGTCCTCACACTCCTGTTCCAGAATCTTTCATGTTTGACAATACCGGACCCACAATGCAGCACTCTGCCTACCTCTAGAAAAAATATATTGCCTAATGTGTTGCCTAGGCACCTCAAATGAGGATAAACCTACACGGCTCTCGACTGTACCTGAATTATATAATCTAACCTGGGCACTAATGCACTGTCTGACACAACCTGAACCCGATCCTCCTGACCAACACCTAGGCAGCTGACCACACCTTGAGCACATCAGACCTGCCATGGCCTTAGGTCGATTTCTCTTCCCAACTGGGATTTTCAGGCTTCAGAACCTAGATCTTAACACCAACCACTGCCCAGGGTTGAAAATGATGCAGAAATCAGAGCTCCTTCCCCATGGCAAAAGACCTGTGATTGGAATGTTGTCCAAAGTTCAATTTAGTTGAAACCAGTGTGGCCCCTGAGGCCCCGCCCATGCTCGCGGGCCACATTGGTCACAAACACACATTGTGACACTCAGCCTGTACCCAGTCCTCAAGTAAGGCCCTCAGTGCCTGGATGAAGAGACAGCATATTGGGCCTGCCATTCCGCTAGGCGCCAATTTTTAACCATAGTTTGGGTTGTCCCTTCACTCTTCCCCAGGTCTCTGCTTTGAAATTCCTCTTTGGTTGGGACACCTGAGGTAAAAAACCTGAGAGGAGACCTCCCATCCCACAGATTGACGGAAAGAAATTGGGACTGGGCCAAATCCACAAAGAGGAAGATTCGTCCATGGCCCATGAGGCCTCCCCACATTCAACGCCCATCCTTGATACAAAATCCAGAGACAAAAGCCTGAGCAAGTGCCTCATTCTCGCTCTTTCTTCATATCCTGAAGAGTTCTTCTCATGGTTTGTAGATTGGACCTGCCATACCTACGTCCGCAAACCTAAGCTGAGTTTGTGTTTTCAGACTTCTGTCCTCAAAGTCCTGGGCCACACACCCTCCAGGCTGGGGCCCCTGGAGCCAGACATTAGGACTGTGCCACCCAATCCATGGGAATTCTGCCCATTCCATTGTCCAAAATCGTACAAATTAGAAGTACCCTCCAAAGTCCCTGAGGCCATACCAATAGTGTAGGTCTCCCAGAACAAACAAGGGCGGTCTGACAACAGCTGAGCATCTACATCCACTCATACCATAAATGGATGTCCCCAGAGAAGACGATGGAACCAGACATGACCCTAGGCCATAATCGGATCCATTGCTTTGGTTTACAGGCATGTCTCCTCAAAAGCCTGGATTCCAAGACCAGCATAGGGGGTTTTCTGAGGCACCCATCAGAACAAATCTCGTCTCCACAAGAAAATTTGTGCATGGGACGTATGTCAAAAGCTTGGAGAATACTTCAGGGTCCCAGTGCCACCGCTCCATTCCAAGGCCTTCATGGACAAAATCACACATTAGGCCCCAAACTCGGGAAGGTCCATTTCAACACAGCCGCCCGATTGCTAACGCAGAGCCATAGAACTCAACTGTCTTGTTGCTAGGAGACAATTGGAATGCGAGGCTGGCTTCCCTGGCATCCATCCTTGAACGGTGCACTGCAGTCATTCCATATGGGATGTCCTGGAGCTGACCAACAGGTCTCAATTGTCCCGCAGAAGGAATCCTTGAAGGGGGATCCCACACTCCCAACGTTGGAAAACCTCCATGGCCGTGAGATTCCGCTCCGTTCATGAAGGGGCAGTCATGCACAGAAACTCTTACCCGAGCCAACTTCTGATCCTCGCCGTGACTTAAGATGCATGAGATATTGGATCAGATCTGCAGGGGGTACTTGCCATACTCTCGGCCTGAAGCCCAAGTCTAATTGTGTTCTTAGACTTCTGTCCTCACCCTCCTGGCCCAGAAGTCCTCAAGTTTGGCAATTCCGGACCCACAATGCAGCAATCTGCCTGCCCTCTAGGAAAAATATATTGCCTAATGATTTTCCCAGGCATCTCAAATGAGGATAAACTTTCACGGCACTCGACTGTACCTAAATTATATAGTCTAACCTGGGCCCTAATGCACTGTCTGACACAACCTGAACGGGAAACTCTGGACCAACACACAGGCAGATGACCGCACACTGAGCACATGAGACTCGCCATGGCCTTAGGTCGTCATCTCTTCCCAACTGTGGTTTTCAGGCTTCAGAACCTAGACCTTATCACAACCACTTCCCAGTGTTGAAAATGATGCAGAAATCAGAGCTCCTTCCCCATGGCAAGAGACCTTGTGATTGGCATGTTGTCCAAAGTTCAGTGTAGTTGAAACCAGTGTTGCCCATGAGGCCCCGCCCAACCTCGCGGCCACATTGGTCACAAACACACATGCTGACCCTCAGTCTGAACCCAGTCTTTAAGTAAGGCCACTCAGTGGCTGGATGAAGAGACAGCATATTGGGCCTGCCATGCCCCTAGGCCCCAATTTTTAACCATAGTTTGGGTTGTCCCTTCACTCTTCCCCAGGGCTCTGCTTTGGAATTCCTCTTTGGTTGGGACACCTGAGGTAACAAAGCTGAGAGGAGACCTCCCATCCCACAGATTGATGGAAAGAAATTGGGACCGGTCCAAATCCACAGAGAGGAAAATACGTCCATGGCCCATGAGGCCTCCCCACGTTCCACGCCCATCTTTGATACAAAATCCAGAGACAAAAGCCTGAGCAAGCGCCTCAGACTCGCTCTTTCTTCATATCCTGAATAGTTCTTCTCATGGTTTGTAGATTGGACTTGCAATACTACTTCCCCAAACCTAAGCTGAGTTTGTGTTTTCAGACTTCTGTCCTCAAATTCCTGGGCCACACTCCCTCCAGGCTGGGTCCCCTGGAGCCACACATTAGGACTGTGCCTACCCAATCCATGGGAATATTGCCCATTCCATTGTCCAAAATCGTACAAATTAGGAGAACTCTCCAAAGTCCCCGAGGCCATCCCAATAGTGTAGGTCTCCGGGGACAAACAAGGGCGGTCTGACACCAGGTGAGCATCTCCCTCCACTCATTCCATAGATGGATATCACCAGAGTAGAAGATTGAACCAGGCAGGACCCTAGGCCATAATCGGATCCATTGCTTTGGTTTACAGGCGTGTCTCCTCAAAAGCCTGGATTCCAATACCAGCATAAGGGATTTCCTAAGGCACCCATCAGAACAAATCTCGTCTCCACAATGAAACTTGTGCATGGGAGCTATGTCAAAAGCTTAGGAGAATACTTCAGGGTCCCAGTGCCACCGCCCCATTCCAAGGCTCTCATACACAAACACACATTAGGCCCCATCCTCAGGAGAGTCCATTCAACTCAGCCACCCCGGTTGCTCCCGCAGAGCCATCCGATCTCCACTGTTTTGTTGCTATGAGACAATTGGAATTCGAGGCGGCCTTCCCTGCCATCCATCCTCCAACGTTGCTCTGGAGTAATTCCATATGGGATGCCTGGAGCTGCCCAACAGGTCTCAATTGTCCCCCAGAAGGAATCCTTGAAGGAGGTATCCCACGACTCCCAACGTGGGAAAACCTCCATGGCCTTGAGATTCTGCTCCGTTTATGAAGGGGCAGTCATGCACAGAAACTCCAACCTGAGCCAACGTCTGATCCTCGCCCTGACTTCAGATGCATGAGATATTGGTTCAGATCTGCAGGGGGTACCTGCCGTGCCCTCGGCCTGAAGCCCAAGTCTAGCTTGTGTTCTCAGACTTCTGTCCTCACACTCCTGGCCCAGAAGCCCTCAAGTTTGGCAATTCCGGGCCCACAATGCAGCACTATGCCTGCTTTCTAGAAAAAATATCTTGCCTAAAGAGCTGCCCATGCACCTCAAATGAGGATAAACCTACATGGCACTCGACTGTACCAAAATCATATAGTCTAACCTGGGCTATAATGCACTGTCTGACACAACCTGAGCCAGAACCTCCTGACCAACACACAGGCTGCTGACCGCACACTGAGCATATCAGACCCGCCATGGCCTTAGGTCATCATCTCTTCCCAACTTCAGTTTTTCAGGCTTCACAACCTAGACCTTATCTCCAACCACTGCCCAGGGTTGAAAGTGATGCAGACATCAGAACACCTTCCCCATGGCAAGAGACCCTGTGATTGGCATGTTGTCCAAAGTCAGTGTAGTTGAAACCAGTGTGGCCCATGAGGCCCAGCCTTTGCTCGCGGGCCCCAATGGTCACAACCACACATTATGACCCTCAGCCTGAGCCCAGTCCTCAAGTAAGGCCTCTCAGTGGCTGGATTTAGAGACAGCATATTGGGCCTTCCATGCCCCTATTCCAAATTTTTAACCATAGTTTGGGTTGTCCCTTCACTCTTCCCCAGGGCTCTGCTTTAGAATTCCTCTTCGGTTGGGACACCTGAGGTAACAAACCTGTGAGGAGACCTCCCATCCCACATATTGACGGAAAGAAATTGGGACCGGTCTAAATCCACAGAGAGGAAGATTCTTCCATGTCCCATGAGGCCTCCCCACATTCCACGCCGATCTTTGATACAAAATCCAGAGACAAAACCCTCAGCAAGCACCTCAGTCTCGCTCTTTCTTCATATCCTGAAGATTTCTTCTCATGGTTTGTTGATTGGACCTGCCGTACCTACGTCCCCAAACCTAAGCTGTTTGTGTTTTCAGACTTCTGTCCTCAAATTCCTGGGCCACACACCCGCCAGGCTTGGGCCCCTGGAGCCACACATTAGGACTGTGCCTACCCAATCCATGGGAATTCTGCCCATTCCATTTTCCAAAATCGTACATATTAGGAAAACCCTCCAAAGTTCCCGAGGCCATCCCAATAGTGTATGTCTCCCGGTACAAACAAGGGCGGTCTGACACCAGCTGAGCATCAACCTCCACTCATACCATAGATGGATGTCCCCAGAGAAGGAGATGGAACCAGACAGGACCCTAGGCCATAATCGGATCCATTGCTTTGGTTTACAGGCATGTCTCCTCAAAAGCCTGGATTCCAAGACCAGCATAGGGGTTTACTGAGGCACCCATCAGAACAAATCTCGTCTCCACAAGGAAATTTGTGCATGGGACCTATGTCAAAAGCTTAGGAGAATACTTCAGGGTCCCGGTGCTACCGCCACATTGCAAGGCTTTAATGTACAGAAACACATATTAGGCCCCATCCTCAGGAAAGTCCATTTCAACTCAGCCGCCCCGGTTGCTCCCGCAGAGCCATCAGATCTCAACTGTCTTATTGCTTGGAGACAATTGGAATACGAGGTCCGCTTCCCTGGCATCCATCCCCGAATGGTGCTCTGGAGTCTTTCCATATGGGATATCCTGGAGCTGCCCAACAGGTCTCAATTGTCCCGCAGAAGGAATTTTTGAAGGGGGCATCCCACAACTCCCAACGTGGGAAAACCTCAATGGCCTCGAGATTCCGCTCCCTTCATGAAGCGGCCGTCATGCACAGAAACTCCACCTGAGCCAACGTCTGATCCTCGCCCTGACTTCAGATGCATGAGATATTGGTTCAGATCTGCACGGGGTACCTGCCGTGCCCTCGCCCTGAAACCCAAGTCTAGCTTGTCTTCTCAAACTTCCATCCTCACACTCCTGGCCACGAAGCCCTCAAGTTTGGCAATTCCGGACCCACAATGCAGCACTCTGCCTGCCCTCTAGAAAAAAGATTATTGCCTCATGAGCTGCCCAGGAACCTTAAATGAGGATCAACCTACACAGCACTCGACTTTACCCAAATTATATAGTCTAACCTGGGCACTAATGCACTGTCGAACACAACCTGAGCCCGGACCTCCTGACCAACACCCAGAAAGCTGACCGCACACTGAGCCCATAAAACCCGCCATGGCCTTAGGTCATCATCTCTACCCTACCTCAGTTTTCAGGCTTCAGAACCAAGACCTTATCTCCAATCACTGCCCAGGGGTGAGTGTGATGCAGAAAACAGAACTCCTTCCCCATTGCTAAAAACCTTGTGCTTGGCATGTTGTCCAACGTTCAGTGTAGTTGAAACCAGTGTGGCCCATGAGGCCCCGCCCATACTCGCGGGCCACATTGGTCACAAACACACATTGAGACCCTCAGACTGAGCCCAGTCCTCAAGTAAGGCCACTCAGTGGCTGGATGAAGAGATTGCATATTGGGCTTGCCATGCCCCTAGGCCCCAATTTTTAACCATAGTTCGGTTGTCCCTTCAGTCTTCCCCACGGCTTTGCTATGGAATTCCTCTTTTGGTGGGACACCTGAGGTAACAAAACTGAAATGAGTCCTCCTATCCCACAGATTGACGAAAAACAATTGGGAATCGGGCCAAATCCTCAGAGAGGAAGATTCGTCCATGGCCCATGAGGCCTACCCGACATTCCACGGCCGACTCTGATACAAAATCCAGAAAAAAAAGCCTAAGCTAGCGCCTCAGACTCGTACTTTCTTCATATCCTAAAGAGTTCTTTTCATGGTTTGTAGATCGGGCCTGCCATACCTACGTCCCCAAACCTAAGCTGAGTTTGTGTTTCCAGACTTCTGTCCTCCAAGTTTTGGGCCACACACCCACCAGACTGGGCCCCTGGAGCCACACATTAGGACTGTGCCTACCAATCCATGGGAATTCTGCCCATTCCATGGTCCAAAATCGGACAAATTAGGAGAAACCTCCAAAGTCCCTGAGGCCATCCCAATAGTGTAGGTCGCCCGGAACAAACAAGGGCTGTCTGACTCCAGCTGATAATCGACCTCCACTCATACCATAGATGGATGTCCCCAGAGAAGAAGATTGAACCAGACAGGACCCTAGGCCATAATAGGATCCATTGCTTTGGGTTACAGGCATATGTCCTCAAAAGCCTGATTCCAATACGAGCATAGGGGTCTTCCTGAGGCACCCATCAGAATTCATCTCGTCTCCACAAGGAAACCTGTGCATGGGAGCCATGTCCAAACCTTAGGAGAGTACTTCAAGGTCCCGGTGCCACCGCCCCATTCCAAGGCCCTCATGGACCCAAAAACACATTAGGAACCATCCTCAGGAAAGTCCATTTCAACTCAGCCACCCCGATAGCTCTGGCAGAGCCATCAGATCTAAACTGTCTTGTTGCTAGGAGACAATTGGAATGCGAGGCGGGCTTCCCAGGCATCGATCCGCGAACGGTGATCTGGAGTCATTCTATATGGGATGTCCTCGAGCTGTCCAACAGGTCTCAATTGTCCCGCAGAAGGAATCCTTGAAGGGGCATCCCACAACTCCCAACGTGGGAAAACCTCAATGGGCTCGAGATGCCGCTCCCTTCATGAAGCGGCCGTCATGCACAGAAACTCCAACCTGAGCCAACGTCTGATCCTCGCCCTGACTTCAGATTCATGAGATATTGGTTCAGATCTGCAGGGGGAACCTGCCGTGCCCTCGCCCTGAAACCCAAGTCTAGCTTGTCTTCTCAGACCTCCGTCCTCACACTCCTGGCCCCGAAGCCCTCAAGTTTGGCAATTCCGGACCTACAATGCAGCACTCTGCCTGCCCTCTAGAAAAAAAAAAATTATTGCCTCATGAGCTGCCCAGGCACCTTAAATGAGGATAAACCTACACAGCACTCGACTTTACAAAAATTATATAGTCTAACTTGGGCAGTAATGCACTGTCGAACACAACCTGAGCCCGGACCTCCTGACCAACACCCAGAAAGCTGACCGCACACTGAGCACAAAAAACCTGCCATGGCCTTAGGTCATCATCTCTTCCCTACCTCAGTTCTCAGGCTTCAGAACCGAGACCTTATCTCCAATCACTGCCCAGGGGTGAGTGTGATGCAGAAATCAGAACTCCTCCTTACCCATGGCAAGAAACCTTGTGGTTGGCACGTTGTCCAACGTTCAGTGTAGTAGAAACCAGCATTCACCCTGAGGCCCCGCCCATTCTTGAGTGCGACGAGGTCATACACACGCATTGTGACCCTCAGCATGAGTCCTGTCCTCTAGTAAGTCCTCTCAGTGGCTGGACCATTAGATGTCATAATTGGCTTGACATGTCCCTAGGCCCCAATTTTTAACCAGATTTCTGATTGTCCAGTCGCCCCTCCCCAGGGCTCTACTCTGGAATCCCTCATTTGGTGGGACAACTGAGGTTAAAAAAGAAAACAACAACAACAAAAAAAAAAAAACGGACTTCTTCCAGCCCACAATATGACCCCAAACTCTTTGGACGGGGCCCAACCACCAAAGAGTAAGACTCGTCCATTTCCGATGAAGTCATCCAGAAATTCCACGACCATGAGTGACACGATATCCAGAGACAAAAACTTGAGCAGGAGCCTCACACTCGTGCTTCTTTTAAATCCCGAAGAGATCTCCTCATGGTCTGTAGATCAGTCCTGCCATACCTATGACCCGAAATATAAGCCGAGTTTGTGTTTTCAGACAAATGTCCAAACATCCCTGGCCTAAACAACCTACAGGCTCAGGCCCCTGGAGCCAAACCTGAGGACTGTACTTGCCCTCTCCAAGGGAATTGTGTGTGCCCATTCCAATGGCCACAACCCTTCTAATAGGATAAACCTCCAAAGTCCCTGATCCATCTCAATAGTGGTGGCTTCCCAGGAAAAACAGGGTCAATCTGAGCCCAACTGAGCACCTACCTGCACTCAGACCCATAGACAGATGTCCCCAGAGGTAAAAAGGAAAGAACAGGCCCCTAGGCACTAATCAGATCCATTGCTTTGGTTTCCAGGCATCTCTCCTCAGTGGCCTGGATCAAAAGCAGCATATAGCTGTTTCTTGACTCACTCATCAGAAAACATCTCATCTACACATGGGAAACTTGCACGTTGGAGCTGTGTCAAAGCCTCTGTTTAGGAGAACCCTTTAGGGCCCCAGTGCCACCGCTTCATTCCAAGGTCTCCATAGACACAAAAGCACATTAGGACCCATCCCCAGGGGTGTCCATTTCAACTCAGCGTCCTCGGTTGCTCCCCACAGATCCAGGAGATCTAACCTGTCTTGTTGCTAGGAGACAATTGGAATGCGAGGTGGGCTACCCAGCCATCCATCCTTAGAACCATGCTCAGAATCATTGGTCTGAGGCCAAACAACAGGTCTCAATTGTCCTGCAGAAGACTCTCTGCAGTTTGGAACGTCTCACAATTCCCATCATGGGAAAACCCCCATGGCCTCGTTATGCCCTTCCATTCATAAAGGGGCCATCAGGGACAGAAACTCCAACCTGAGCGATCGTCTGATCCTCGCCCTGACTTCAGATGCACGAGATCTCGATTCAGGTCTGTAGATTGTGCCTGCCATGGCCTCACCCAGAAACCTAAGCCTAGCTTGTGTTCTCAGACTTTTGTCGTCAGACTACTGGCCCATAAGCCCTCCAGTTTGGCAATCTAGAACTACAATGCAGCACTCTGCCTGCCCACCAGAAAAAAACATTGTCCTCTGGGGCTACCCAGTAACCCCAAATGAGGATCAACCTCCACCGACCTTGGCTGTACCCCAAATACATAAGCTTACCAGGGCACTAATACCCTTTCTGACACAGCCTGAGCCTGGACCCCTGGCCCCTCCCAGACAGCTGGCCGCACACTGAGCACATCGAGCCGCCATGGCCTTAGGTCGTCATCTCTTCCCAACCTCGGTTTTCAGGTTTCAGAACCTAGACCTTATCTCCAATCACTGCCCAGGGTTGAAGGTGATGCAGAAATCAGAACTCCTTCCCCATGGCAAGAAACCTTGTGGTTGGCATGTTGTCCAACCTTCAGTGTAGTTGAAACCAGTGTGGCCCATGAGGCCCGGCCCATGCTCGCGGGCCACATTGGTCACAAACACACATTGTGACCCTCAGGCTGAGCCCAGTCCTCAAGTAAGGCCCCTCAGTGCCTGGATGAAGAGATAGCATATTGGTCTTGCAATGCCCCTAGGCCCCAATTTTTAACCATAGTTCGGGTTGTCCCTTCAGTCTTCCCCACGGCTTTGCTATGGAATTCCTCTTTTGGTGGGACACCTGAAGTAACAAATCTGAAATGTGTCCTCCTATCCCACAGATTGACGAAAAGCAATTGGGAATCGGGCCAAATCCTCAGAGAGGTAGATTCGTCCATGGCCCATGAGGCCTCCCAGAACATTCCACGGCCGTCGCTGATACAAAATCCAGAGACAAAAGCCTAAGCTAGCGCCTCAGACTCGCACTTTCTTCATATCCTAAAGAGTTCTTCTCATGGTTTATAGATCGGGCCTGCCATACCTACGTCCCCAAACCTAAGCTGAGTTTGTGTTTCCAGACTTCTGTCCTCAAAGTCTTGGGCCACACACCCTCCAGGCTGGGCCGCTGGAGCCACACATTAGGAATGTGCCTACCAATCCATGGGAATTCTGCCCATTCCATGGTCCAAAATCGTACAAATTAGGAGAAACCTCCAAAGTCCCTGAGGCCATCCCAATAGTGTAGGTCGCCCGGAACAAACAAGGGCTGTCTGACTCCAGCTGATAATCGACCTCCACTCATACCATAGATGGATGTCCCCAGAGAAGAAGATTGAACCAGACAGGACCCTAGGCCATAATAGGATCAATTGCTTTGGGTTACAGGCATGTGGTTTCAAAAGCCTGATTCCAATACGAGCATAGGGGTTTTCCTGAGGCACCCATCAGAACTCATCTCGTCTCCACAAGGAAACCTGTGCATGGGAGCCATGTCCAAAGCTTAGGAGAGTACTTCAGGGTCCCGGTGCCACCGCCCCATTCCAAGGCCCTCATGGACCCAAAAACACATTAGGACCCATCCTCAGGAAAGTCCGTTTCGCAGCCACCCCGATTGCTCCGGCAGAGCCATCAGATCTAAACTGTCTTGTTGCTAGGAGACAATTGGAATGCTAGGCGGGCTTCCCAGGCATCCATCCGCGAACGGTGCTCTGGAGTCATTCCATATGGGATGTCCTGGAGCTGTCCAACAGTTCTCAATTGTCCCGCAGAAGGAATCTTTGAAGGGGGCATCCCACAACTCCCAAAGTGGGAAAACCTCAATGGCCTCGAGATTCCGCTCCCTTCATGAAGCGGCCGTCATGCACAGAAACTCCAACCTGAGCCAATGTCTGATCCTCGCCCTGACTTCAGATGCATGAGATATTTGTTCAGTCTGCAGGGGGTACCTGACGTGCACTCGCCTTGAAACCCAAGTCTAGCTTGTCTTCTCAAACTTCCATCCTCACACTCCTGGCCCCGAAGCCCTCAAGTTTGGCAATTCCGGACCCACAATGCAGCACTCTGCCTGCCCTCTAGAAAAAAAATTATTGCCTCATGAGCTGCCCAGGCACCTTAAATGAGGATAAACCTACACAGCACTCGACTTTACTCAAATTATATAGTCTAACCTGGGCACTATTGCACTGTCGAACACAACCTGAGCCAGGACCTCCTACCAACACCCAGAAAGCTGACCGCACACTGAGCACATAAAACCCGCCAAGGGCTTAGGTCATCATCTCTTCCCTACCTCAGTTTTCTGGCTTCAGAACCGAGACCTTATCACCAATCACTGCCCAGGGGTGAGTGTGATGCAGATATCAGAACTCCTCCTTACCCATGGCAAGAACCCTTGCGGTTGGCACGTTGTCCAACGTTCAGTGTAGGAAAAACCAGCATTCCCCCTTAAGCCCCGTCCATTCTTGAGTGTGAAGAGGGCATACACACGCATTGTGACCCTCAGCATGAGTCCTGTCCTCTAGTAAGTCATCTCAGTGGCTGGACCATTATATGTCATAATGGGCTTGACATGTCCCTAAGTCCCAATTTTTAACCAGATTTCTGATTATCCGGTTGCCCCTCCCCAGGGCTCTACTCTGGAATCCCTCATTTGGTGGGACACCTGAGGTTAAAAAAGAAAACAACAACAAAAACAAACAAACAAAAAAAAAAACGGACTTCTTCCAGCCCACAGAATGACCCCAAACTCTTTGGACGGGGCCCAACCACCAGAGAGTAAGACTCGTCCATTTCCCATGAAGTCACCCAGAAATTCCACGACCATGAGTGACACGATATCCAGAGACAAAAACTTGAGCAGGAGCCTCACAGTCGCGCTTCTTTCAAATCCCGAAGAGACCTCCTCATGGTCTGTAGATCAGTCCTGCCATACCTATGACCCGAAACATAAGCCGAGTCTGTGTTTTCAGACAACTGTCCAAACAGCCCTGGCCTACACAACCTACAGGCTCAGGCCCCTGGAGCCAAACCTGAGGACTGTACTTGCCCGCTCCAAGGGAATTGTGTGTGTCCATTCCAATGGCCACAACCCTTCTAATAGGATAAACCTCCAAAGACCCTGATCCACGGACAATCTGAGCCCAAATGAGCACCTACCTGCACTCAGACCCATAGACAGATGTCCCCAGAGGAGAAAGGAAAGAACAGGCCCCTAGGCACTAATCCGATCCGTTGCTTTGGTTTCCAGGCATCTCTCCTCAGAGGCCTGGATTTCAAAAGCAGCATATAGCTGTTTCTTGACTCACCCATTAGAAAACATCTCATCTACACATGGGAAACTTGCACGTTGGAGCTGTGTCGAAGCCTCCGTTTAGGAGAACCCTTTAGGACCCAGTGCCTCCGCTTCATTCCAAGGTCTCCACAGACACAAACAAATTAGGACCCATCCCCAGGGCTGTCCATTTCAACTCAGCGTCCTCGGTTTCTCCCCACAGATCCAGGAGATCTAGCCTGTCTTGTTGCTAGGAGACAATTGGAATGCGAGGTGGGCTACCCAGCCATCCATCCTTAGAACCCTGCTCAGAATCATTGGCCTCGACCCAAACAACAGGTCTCAATTGTCCTGCAGAATACTCTATGCAGTTTGGAGCATCTCACACCTCCCATCGTGGGAAAACCCCCATGGCCTCGTGATGACCCCCATTCATGAAGTGGCCATCAGCGACAGAAACTCCAACCTGAGCGATCGTCTGATCCTCGCCCTGACTTCAGATGCACGAGATCTCGATTCAGGTCTGTAGATTGTGCCTGCCATGGCCTAACACAGAAACCTAAGCCTAGCTTGTGTTCTCAGACTTTTGTCGTCAGACTACTGGCCCACATGCCCTCCAGTTTGGCAATCCAGAACTACAATGCAGCACTCTGCCTGCCCTCCTGAAGAAAAACATTGTCCTCTGGGGCTACACAGTAACCCTAAATGAGGATCAACCTGCACCAACCTTGGCTGTACCCCAATACATAGGCTGACAAGGGCATTAATGCCCTTTCTGACACAGCCTGAGCCTGGACCCCCTGACCCCTCCCAGACAGCTGGCCGCACACTGAGCACATCGAACCGCCATGGCCTTAGGTCGTCATCTCTTCCCAACCTCGGTTTTCAGGTTTCAGAACCTAGACCTTATCTCCAATCACTGCCCAGGGTTGAAGGTGATGCAGAAATCAGAACTCCTTCCCCATGGCAAGAAACCTTGTGGTTGGCATGTTGTCCAACCTTCAGTGTATTTGAAACCAGTGTGGCCCATGAGGCCCCACCCATGCTCGCGGGCCAAATTGGTCACAAACACACATTGTGACCCTCAGGCTGAGCCCAGTCCTCAAGTAAGGCCACTCAGTAGCTGGATGAAGAGATAGCATATTGGGCTTGTAATGCCCCTAGGCCCCAATTTTTAACCATAGTTCGGGTTGTCCCTTCAGTCTTCCCCACGGCTTTGATTTGGAATTCCTCTTTTGGTGGGACACCTGAGGTAAGAAAAGTAAAATGAGTCCTCCCATCCCACAGATTGACGAAAAGCAATTGGTAACCGGGCCAAATCCTCAGAGAGGAAGATTCGTCCATGGCCCAGAAGGACTCGCCGTCATTCCACGGCGGTCGCTGATACAAAATCCAGAGACAAAAGCCTGAGCAAGCACCTCAGACTCACACTTTCTTCATATCCTAAAGAGTTTTTCTCATGGTTTGTAGATCGGGCCTGCCATACCTACGTCCCAAAACCTAAGCTGAGTTTGTGTTTTCAGAGTTCTATCCTCAAAATCTTAGGCCACACACCCTCCAGGCTGGGCTCCTGAAGCCACACATTAGGACTGTGCCTACCAATCCATGGGAATTCTGCCCATTCCATGGTCCAAAATCGGACAAATTAGGAGAAACCTCCAAATTCCCTGAGGCCATCCCAATAGTTTTGGTCGCCAGGAACAAACAAGGACTGTCTGACACCAGCTGATAATCGACCTCCACTCATACCATAGATGGATGTCCCCAGAGAAGAAGATTGAACCAGACAGGACCCTAGGCCATAATAGGATCCATTGCTTTGGGTTACAGGCATATGTCCTCAAAAGCCTGATTCCAATACGAGCATAGGGGTCTTCCTGAGGCACCCATCAGAACTCATCTCGTCTCCACAAGGAAACCTGTGCATGGGAGCCATGTCCAAACCTTAGGAGAGTACTTCAAGGTCCCGGTGCCACCGCCCCATTCCAAGGCCCTCATGGACCCAAAAACACATTAGGAACCATCCTCAGGAAAGTCCATTTCAACTCAGCCACCCCGATAGCTCTGGCAGAGCCATCAGATCTAAACTGTCTTGTTGCTAGGAGAAAATTGGAATGCGAGGCGGGCTTCCCAGGCATCGATCCGCGAACGGTGATCTGGAGTCATTCCATATGGGATGTCCTCGAGCTGTCCAACAGGTCTCAATTGTCCCACAGAAGGAATCCTTGAAGGGGGCATCCCACAACTCCCAACGTGGGAAAACCTCAATGGCCTCGAGATGCCGCTCCCTTCATGAAGCGGCCGTCATGCACAGAAACTCCAACCTGAGCCAACGTCTGATCCTCGCCCTGACTTCAGATGCATGAGATATTTGTTCAGATCTGCAGGGGTAACCTGCCGTGCCCTCGCCCTGAAACCCAAGTCTACCTTGTCTTCTCAGACCTCCGTCCTCACACTCCTGGCCCCGAAGCCCTCAAGATTGGCAATTCCGGACCCACAATGCAGCACTCTGCCTGCCCTCTAGAAAAAAAAAATTATTGCCTCATGAGCTGCCCAGGCACCTTAAATGAGGATAAACCTACACAGCACTCTACTTTACCCAAGTTATATAGTCTAACTTGGGCAGTAATGCACTGTCGAACACAACCTGAGCCCGGACCTCCTGACCAACACCCAGAAAGCTGACCGCACACTGAGCACAAAAAACCTGCCATGGCCTTAGGTCATCATCTCTTCCCTACCACAGTTCTCAGGCTTCAGAACCGAGACCTTATCTCCAATCACTGCCCAGGGGTGAGTGTGATGCAGAAATCAGAACTCCTCCTTACCCATGGCAAGAAACCTTGTGGTTGGCACGTTGTCCAACGTTCAGTGTAGTAGAAACCAGCATTCACCCTGAGGCCCCGCCCATTCTTGAGTGCGACGAGGTCATACACATGCATTGTGACCCTCAGCATCAGTCCTGTCCTCCAGTAAGTCCTCTCAGTGGCTCGACCATTAGATGTCATAATTGGCTTGACATGTCCCTAGGCCCCAATTTTTAACCAGATTTCTGATTGTCCAGTCGCCCCTCCCCAGGGCTCTACTCTGGAATCCCTCATTTGGTGGGACAACTGAGGTTAAAAAAGAAAACAACAACAACAACAAAAAAAAAACGGACTTCTTCCAGCCCACAATATGACCCCAAAATCTTTGGACGGGGCCCAACCACCAGAGAGTAAGACTCGTCCATTTCCGATGAAGTCATCCAGAAATTCCACGACCATGAGTGACACGATATCCAGAGACAAAAACTTGAGCAGGAGCCTCACACTCGTGCTTCTTTTAAATCCCGAAGAGATCTCCTCATGGTCTGTAGATCAGTCCTGCCATACCTATGACCCGAAACATAAGCCGAGTTTGTGTTTTCAGACAAATGTCCAAACATCCCTGGCCTACACAACCTACAGGCTCAGGCCCCTGGAGCCAAACCTGAGGACTGTACTTGCCCTCTCCAAGGGAATTGTGTGTGCCCATTCCAATGGCCACAACCCTTCTAATAGGATAAACCTCCAAAGTCACTGATCCATCTCAATAGTGGTGGCTTCCCAGGAAAAACAGGGTCAATCTGAGCCCAACTGAGCACCTACCTGCACTCAGACCCATAGACAGATGTCCCCAGAGGTAAAAAGGAAAGAACAGGCCCCTAGGCACTAATCAGATCCATTGCTTTGGTTTCCAGGCATCTCTCCTCAGTGGCCTGGATCAAAAGCAGCATATAGCTGTTTCTTGACTCACTCATCAGAAAACATCTCATCTACACATGGGAAACTTGCACGTTGGATCTGTGTCAAAGCCTCTGTTTAGGAGAACCCTTTAGGGCCCCAGTGCCACCGCTTCATTCCAAGGTCTCCATAGGCACAAAAGCACATTAGGACCCATCCACAGGGGTGTCCATTTCAACTCAGCGTCCTCGGTTGCTCCCCACAGATCCAGGAGATCTAACCTGTCTTGTTGGTAGGAGACAATTGGAATGCGAGGTGGGTTACCCAACCATCCATCCTTAGAACCCTGCTCAGAATCATTGGTCTGGAGCCAAACAACAGGTCTCAATTGTCCTGCAGAAGACTCTCTGCAGTTTGGAGCGTCTCACAACTCCCATCATGGGAAAACCCCCATGGCCTCGTTATGCCCTTCCATTCATAAAGGGGCCATCAGGGACAGAAACTCCAACCTGAGCGATAGTCTGATCTTCGCCCTGACTTCAGATGCACGAGATCTCGATTCAGGTCTGTAGATTGTGCCTGCCATGGCCTCACCCAGAAACCTAAGCCTAGCTTGTGTTCTCAGACTTTTGTCGTCAGACTACTGGCCCACAAGCCCTCCAGTTTGGCAATCTAGAACTACAATGCAGCACTCTGCCTGCCCACCAGAAGAAAAACATTGTCCTCTGGGGCTACCCAGTAACCCCAAATGAGGATCAGCCTCCACCGACCTTGGCTGTACCCCAAATACATAAGCTTACCAGGGCACTAATACCCTTTCTGACACAGCCTGAGCCTGGACCCCTGGCCCCTCCCAGACAGCTGGCCGCACACTGAGCACATCGAGCCGCCATGGCCTTAGGTCGTCATCTCTTCCCAACCTCGGTTTTCAGGTTTCAGAACCTAGACCTTATCTCCAATCACTGCCCAGGGTTGAAGGTGATGCAGAAATCAGAACTCCTTCCCCATGGCAAGAAACCTTGTGGTTGGCATGTTGTCCAACCTTCAGTGTAGTTGAAACCAGTGTGGCCCATGAGGCCCGGCCCATGCTCGCGGGCCACATTGGTCACAAACACACATTGTGACCCTCAGGCTGAGCCCAGTCCTCAAGTAAGGCCCCTCAGTGCCTGGATGAAGAGATAGCATATTGGTCTTGCAATGCCCCTAGGCCCCAATTTTTAACCATAGTTCGGGTTGTCCCTTCAGTCTTCCCCACGGCTTTGCTATGGAATTCCTCTTTTGGTGGGACACCTGAAGTAACAAATCTGAAATGTGTCCTCCTATCCCACAGATTGACGAAAAGCAATTGGGAATCGGGCCAAATCCTCAGAGAGGTAGATTCGTCCATGGCCCATGAGGCCTCCCAGAACATTCCACGGCCGTCGCTGATACAAAATCCAGAGACAAAAGCCTAAGCTAGCGCCTCAGACTCGCACTTTCTTCATATCCTAAAGAGTTCTTCTCATGGTTTATAGATCGGGCCTGCCATACCTACGTCCCCAAACCTAAGCTGAGTTTGTGTTTCCAGACTTCTGTCCTCAAAGTCTTGGGCCACACACCCTCCAGGCTGGGCCGCTGGAGCCACACATTAGGAATGTGCCTACCAATCCATGGGAATTCTGCCCATTCCATGGTCCAAAATCGTACAAATTAGGAGAAACCTCCAAAGTCCCTGAGGCCATCCCAATAGTGTAGGTCGCCCGGAACAAACAAGGGCTGTCTGACTCCAGCTGATAATCGACCTCCACTCATACCATAGATGGATGTCCCCAGAGAAGAAGATTGAACCAGACAGGACCCTAGGCCATAATAGGATCAATTGCTTTGGGTTACAGGCATGTGGTTTCAAAAGCCTGATTCCAATACGAGCATAGGGGTTTTCCTGAGGCACCCATCAGAACTCATCTCGTCTCCACAAGGAAACCTGTGCATGGGAGCCATGTCCAAAGCTTAGGAGAGTACTTCAGGGTCCCGGTGCCACCGCCCCATTCCAAGGCCCTCATGGACCCAAAAACACATTAGGACCCATCCTCAGGAAAGTCCGTTTCGCAGCCACCCCGATTGCTCCGGCAGAGCCATCAGATCTAAACTGTCTTGTTGCTAGGAGACAATTGGAATGCTAGGCGGGCTTCCCAGGCATCCATCCGCGAACGGTGCTCTGGAGTCATTCCATATGGGATGTCCTGGAGCTGTCCAACTGGTCTCAATTGTCCCGCAGAAGGAATCTTTGAAGGGGGCATCCCACGACTCCCAACGTGGGAAAACCTCAATGGCCTCGAGATGCCGCTCCCTTTATGAAGCGGCCGTCATGCACAGAAACTCCGACCTGAGCCAACGTCTGATCCTCGCCCTGACTTCAGATGCATGAGATATTGGTTCAGATCTGCAGGGGTAACCTGCCGTGCCCTCGCCTGAAACCCAAGTCTAGCTTGTCTTCTCAGACTTCCGTCCTCACACTCCTGGCCCCGAAGCCCTCAAGTTTGGCAATTCCGGACCCACAATGCAGCACTCTGCCTGCCCTCTAGAAAAAAAAATTATTGCCTCATGAGCTGCCCAGGCACCTTAAATGAGGATCAACCTACACAGCACTCGACTTTACAAAAATTATATAGTCTAACTTGGGCACTAATGCACTGTCGAACACAACCTGAGCCCGGACCTCCTGACCAACACCCAGAAAGCTGACCGCACACTGAGCACATAAAACCTGCCATGGCCTTAGGTCATCATCTCTTCCCTACCTCAGTTCTCAGGCTTCAGAACCGAGACCTTATCTCCAATCACTGCCCAGGGGTGAGTGTGATGCAGAAATCAGAACTCCTCCTTACCCATGGCAAGAACCCTTGTGGTTGGCACGTTGTCCAACGTTCAGTGTAGGAGAAACCAGCATTCACCCTGAGGCCCCGCCCATTCTTGAGTGCGACGAGGGCATAGACACGCATTGTGACCCTCAGCATGAGTCCTGTCCTCTATTAAATCCTCTCAGTGGCTGGACCATTAGATGTCATAATGGGCTTGACATGTCCCTAGGCCCCAATTTTTAACCAGATTTCTGATTGTCCAGTCGCCCCTCCCCAGGGCTCTACTCTGGAATCCCTCATTTGGTGGGACACCTGAGGTTAAAAAAGAAAACAACAACAACAACAACAACAACAAAAAACGGACTTATTCCAGCCCACAGAATGACCCCAAAGTCTTTCGACGGGGCCAAACCACCAGAGAGTAAGACTCGTCCATTTCCCATGAGGTCACCCAGAAATTCCACGACCATGAGTGACACGATATCCAGAGACAAAAACTTGAGCAGGAGCCTCACAGTCGCGCTTCTTTCAAATCCCGAAGAGACCTCCTCATGGTCTGTAGATCAGTCCTGCCATACCTATGACCCGAAACATAAGCCGAGTCTGTGTTTTCAGACAACTGTCCAAACAGCCCTGGCCTACACAACCTACAGGCTCAGGCCCCTGGAGCCAAACCTGAGGACTGTAATTGCCCTCTCCAAAGGAATTGTGTGTGCCCATTCCAATGGCCACAAGCCTTCTAATAGGATAAACCTCCAAATTCCTGATCCATCTCAATAGTGGTGGCTTCCCAGGAAAAACAGGGGCAATCTGAGCCCAACTGAGCACCTACCTACACTCAGACCCATAGACAGATGTCCCCAGAGGTAAAAAGGAAAGAACAGGCCCCTAGGCACTAATCAGATCCATTGCTTTGGTTTCCAGGCATCTCTCCTCAGTGGCCTGGATCAAAAGCAGCATATAGCTGTTTCTTGACTCACCCATCAGAAAACATCTCATCTAAACATGGGAAACTTGCACGTTGGAGCTGTGTCAAAGCCTCTGTTTAGGGGAACCCTTTAGGGCCCCAGTGCCACCGCTTCATTCCAAGGTCTCCATAGGTACAAAAGCACATTAGGACCCATCCCCAGGGGTGTCCATTTCAACTCAGCGTCCTCGGTTGCTCCCCACAGATCCAGGAGATCTAACCTGTCTTGTTGCTAGGAGACAATTGGAATGCGAGGTGGGCTACCCAGCCATCCATCCTTAGAACCCTGCTCAGAATCATTGGTCTGGAGCCAAACAACAGGTCTCAATTGTCCTGCAGAAGACTCTCTGCAGTTTGGGGCGTCTCACAACTCCCATCATGGGAAAACCCCCATGGCCTCGTTATGCCCTTCCATTCATAAAGGGGCCATCAGGGACAGAAGCTCCAACCTGAGCGATCATCTGATCCTCGCCCTGACTTCAGATGCATGAGATCTCGATTCAGGTCTGTAGATTGTGCCTGCCATGGCCTCACCAAAAAACCTAAGCCTAGCTTGTGTTCTCAGACTTTTGTCGTCAGACTACTGGCCCACAAGCCCTCCAGTTTGGCAATCTAGAACTACAATGCAGCACTCTGCCTGCCCACCAGAAGAAAAACATTGTCCTCTGGGGCTACCCAGTAACCCCAAATGAGGATCAACCTCCACCGACCTTGGCTGTACCCCAAATACATAAGCTTACCAGGGCACTAATACCCTTTCTGACACAGCCTGAGCCTGGACCCCTGGCCCCTCCCAGACAGCTGGCCGCACACTGAGCACATCGAGCCGCCATGGCCTTAGGTCGTCATCTCTTCCCAACCTCGGTTTTCAGGTTTCAGAACCTAGACCTTATCTCCAATCACTGCCCAGGGTTGAAGGTGATGCAGAAATCAGAACTCCTTCCCCATGGCAAGAAACCTTGTGGTTGGCATGTTGTCCAACCTTCAGTGTAGTTGAAACCAGTGTGGCCCATGAGGCCCGGCCCATGCTCGCGGGCCACATTGGTCACAAACACACATTGTGACCCTCAGGCTGAGCCCAGTCCTCAAGTAAGGCCCCTCAGTGCCTGGATGAAGAGATAGCATATTGGTCTTGCAATGCCCCTAGGCCCCAATTTTTAACCATAGTTCGGGTTGTCCCTTCAGTCTTCCCCACGGCTTTGCTATGGAATTCCTCTTTTGGTGGGACACCTGAAGTAACAAATCTGAAATGTGTCCTCCTATCCCACAGATTGACGAAAAGCAATTGGGAATCGGGCCAAATCCTCAGAGAGGTAGATTCGTCCATGGCCCATGAGGCCTCCCAGAACATTCCACGGCCGTCGCTGATACAAAATCCAGAGACAAAAGCCTAAGCTAGCGCCTCAGACTCGCACTTTCTTCATATCCTAAAGAGTTCTTCTCATGGTTTATAGATCGGGCCTGCCATACCTACGTCCCCAAACCTAAGCTGAGTTTGTGTTTCCAGACTTCTGTCCTCAAAGTCTTGGGCCACACACCCTCCAGGCTGGGCCGCTGGAGCCACACATTAGGAATGTGCCTACCAATCCATGGGAATTCTGCCCATTCCATGGTCCAAAATCGTACAAATTAGGAGAAACCTCCAAAGTCCCTGAGGCCATCCCAATAGTGTAGGTCGCCCGGAACAAACAAGGGCTGTCTGACTCCAGCTGATAATCGACCTCCACTCATACCATAGATGGATGTCCCCAGAGAAGAAGATTGAACCAGACAGGACCCTAGGCCATAATAGGATCAATTGCTTTGGGTTACAGGCATGTGGTTTCAAAAGCCTGATTCCAATACGAGCATAGGGGTTTTCCTGAGGCACCCATCAGAACTCATCTCGTCTCCACAAGGAAACCTGTGCATGGGAGCCATGTCCAAAGCTTAGGAGAGTACTTCAGGGTCCCGGTGCCACCGCCCCATTCCAAGGCCCTCATGGACCCAAAAACACATTAGGACCCATCCTCAGGAAAGTCCGTTTCGCAGCCACCCCGATTGCTCCGGCAGAGCCATCAGATCTAAACTGTCTTGTTGCTAGGAGACAATTGGAATGCTAGGCGGGCTTCCCAGGCATCCATCCGCGAACGGTGCTCTGGAGTCATTCCATATGGGATGTCCTGGAGCTGTCCAACTGGTCTCAATTGTCCCGCAGAAGGAATCTTTGAAGGGGGCATCCCACGACTCCCAACGTGGGAAAACCTCAATGGCCTCGAGATGCCGCTCCCTTTATGAAGCGGCCGTCATGCACAGAAACTCCGACCTGAGCCAACGTCTGATCCTCGCCCTGACTTCAGATGCATGAGATATTGGTTCAGATCTGCAGGGGTAACCTGCCGTGCCCTCGCCTGAAACCCAAGTCTAGCTTGTCTTCTCAGACTTCCGTCCTCACACTCCTGGCCCCGAAGCCCTCAAGTTTGGCAATTCCGGACCCACAATGCAGCACTCTGCCTGCCCTCTAGAAAAAAAAATTATTGCCTCATGAGCTGCCCAGGCACCTTAAATGAGGATCAACCTACACAGCACTCGACTTTACAAAAATTATATAGTCTAACTTGGGCACTAATGCACTGTCGAACACAACCTGAGCCCGGACCTCCTGACCAACACCCAGAAAGCTGACCGCACACTGAGCACATAAAACCTGCCATGGCCTTAGGTCATCATCTCTTCCCTACCTCAGTTCTCAGGCTTCAGAACCGAGACCTTATCTCCAATCACTGCCCAGGGGTGAGTGTGATGCAGAAATCAGAACTCCTCCTTACCCATGGCAAGAACCCTTGTGGTTGGCACGTTGTCCAACGTTCAGTGTAGGAGAAACCAGCATTCACCCTGAGGCCCCGCCCATTCTTGAGTGCGACGAGGGCATAGACACGCATTGTGACCCTCAGCATGAGTCCTGTCCTCTATTAAATCCTCTCAGTGGCTGGACCATTAGATGTCATAATGGGCTTGACATGTCCCTAGGCCCCAATTTTTAACCAGATTTCTGATTGTCCAGTCGCCCCTCCCCAGGGCTCTACTCTGGAATCCCTCATTTGGTGGGACACCTGAGGTTAAAAAAGAAAACAACAACAACAACAACAACAACAAAAAACGGACTTATTCCAGCCCACAGAATGACCCCAAAGTCTTTCGACGGGGCCAAACCACCAGAGAGTAAGACTCGTCCATTTCCCATGAGGTCACCCAGAAATTCCACGACCATGAGTGACACGATATCCAGAGACAAAAACTTGAGCAGGAGCCTCACAGTCGCGCTTCTTTCAAATCCCGAAGAGACCTCCTCATGGTCTGTAGATCAGTCCTGCCATACCTATGACCCGAAACATAAGCCGAGTCTGTGTTTTCAGACAACTGTCCAAACAGCCCTGGCCTACACAACCTACAGGCTCAGGCCCCTGGAGCCAAACCTGAGGACTGTAATTGCCCTCTCCAAAGGAATTGTGTGTGCCCATTCCAATGGCCACAAGCCTTCTAATAGGATAAACCTCCAAATTCCTGATCCATCTCAATAGTGGTGGCTTCCCAGGAAAAACAGGGGCAATCTGAGCCCAACTGAGCACCTACCTACACTCAGACCCATAGACAGATGTCCCCAGAGGTAAAAAGGAAAGAACAGGCCCCTAGGCACTAATCAGATCCATTGCTTTGGTTTCCAGGCATCTCTCCTCAGTGGCCTGGATCAAAAGCAGCATATAGCTGTTTCTTGACTCACCCATCAGAAAACATCTCATCTAAACATGGGAAACTTGCACGTTGGAGCTGTGTCAAAGCCTCTGTTTAGGGGAACCCTTTAGGGCCCCAGTGCCACCGCTTCATTCCAAGGTCTCCATAGGTACAAAAGCACATTAGGACCCATCCCCAGGGGTGTCCATTTCAACTCAGCGTCCTCGGTTGCTCCCCACAGATCCAGGAGATCTAACCTGTCTTGTTGCTAGGAGACAATTGGAATGCGAGGTGGGCTACCCAGCCATCCATCCTTAGAACCCTGCTCAGAATCATTGGTCTGGAGCCAAACAACAGGTCTCAATTGTCCTGCAGAAGACTCTCTGCAGTTTGGGGCGTCTCACAACTCCCATCATGGGAAAACCCCCATGGCCTCGTTATGCCCTTCCATTCATAAAGGGGCCATCAGGGACAGAAACTCCAACCTGAGCGATCATCTGATCCTCGCCCTGACTTCAGATGCATGAGATCTCGATTCAGGTCTGTAGATTGTGCCTGCCATGGCCTCACCAAAAAACCTAAGCCTAGCTTGTGTTCTCAGACTTTTGTCGTCAGACTACTGGCCCACAAGCCCTCCAGTTTGGCAATCTAGAACTACAATGCAGCACTCTGCCTGCCCACCAGAAGAAAAACATTGTCCTCTGGGGCTACCCAGTAACCCCAAATGAGGATCAACCTCCACCGACCTTGGCTGTACCCCAAATACATAAGCTTACCAGGGCACTAATACCCTTTCTGACACAGCCTGAGCCTGGACCCCTGGCCCCTCCCAGACAGCTGGCCGCACACTGAGCACATCGAGCCGCCATGGCCTTAGGTCGTCATCTCTTCCCAACCTCGGTTTTCAGGTTTCAGAACCTAGACCTTATCTCCAATCACTGCCCAGGGTTGAAGGTGATGCAGAAATCAGAACTCCTTCCCCATGGCAAGAAACCTTGTGGTTGGCATGTTGTCCAACCTTCAGTGTAGTTGAAACCAGTGTGGCCCATGAGGCCCGGCCCATGCTCGCGGGCCACATTGGTCACAAACACACATTGTGACCCTCAGGCTGAGCCCAGTCCTCAAGTAAGGCCCCTCAGTGCCTGGATGAAGAGATAGCATATTGGTCTTGCAATGCCCCTAGGCCCCAATTTTTAACCATAGTTCGGGTTGTCCCTTCAGTCTTCCCCACGGCTTTGCTATGGAATTCCTCTTTTGGTGGGACACCTGAAGTAACAAATCTGAAATGTGTCCTCCTATCCCACAGATTGACGAAAAGCAATTGGGAATCGGGCCAAATCCTCAGAGAGGTAGATTCGTCCATGGCCCATGAGGCCTCCCAGAACATTCCACGGCCGTCGCTGATACAAAATCCAGAGACAAAAGCCTAAGCTAGCGCCTCAGACTCGCACTTTCTTCATATCCTAAAGAGTTCTTCTCATGGTTTATAGATCGGGCCTGCCATACCTACGTCCCCAAACCTAAGCTGAGTTTGTGTTTCCAGACTTCTGTCCTCAAAGTCTTGGGCCACACACCCTCCAGGCTGGGCCGCTGGAGCCACACATTAGGAATGTGCCTACCAATCCATGGGAATTCTGCCCATTCCATGGTCCAAAATCGTACAAATTAGGAGAAACCTCCAAAGTCCCTGAGGCCATCCCAATAGTGTAGGTCGCCCGGAACAAACAAGGGCTGTCTGACTCCAGCTGATAATCGACCTCCACTCATACCATAGATGGATGTCCCCAGAGAAGAAGATTGAACCAGACAGGACCCTAGGCCATAATAGGATCAATTGCTTTGGGTTACAGGCATGTGGTTTCAAAAGCCTGATTCCAATACGAGCATAGGGGTTTTCCTGAGGCACCCATCAGAACTCATCTCGTCTCCACAAGGAAACCTGTGCATGGGAGCCATGTCCAAAGCTTAGGAGAGTACTTCAGGGTCCCGGTGCCACCGCCCCATTCCAAGGCCCTCATGGACCCAAAAACACATTAGGACCCATCCTCAGGAAAGTCCGTTTCGCAGCCACCCCGATTGCTCCGGCAGAGCCATCAGATCTAAACTGTCTTGTTGCTAGGAGACAATTGGAATGCTAGGCGGGCTTCCCAGGCATCCATCCGCGAACGGTGCTCTGGAGTCATTCCATATGGGATGTCCTGGAGCTGTCCAACTGGTCTCAATTGTCCCGCAGAAGGAATCTTTGAAGGGGGCATCCCACGACTCCCAACGTGGGAAAACCTCAATGGCCTCGAGATGCCGCTCCCTTTATGAAGCGGCCGTCATGCACAGAAACTCCGACCTGAGCCAACGTCTGATCCTCGCCCTGACTTCAGATGCATGAGATATTGGTTCAGATCTGCAGGGGTAACCTGCCGTGCCCTCGCCTGAAACCCAAGTCTAGCTTGTCTTCTCAGACTTCCGTCCTCACACTCCTGGCCCCGAAGCCCTCAAGTTTGGCAATTCCGGACCCACAATGCAGCACTCTGCCTGCCCTCTAGAAAAAAAAATTATTGCCTCATGAGCTGCCCAGGCACCTTAAATGAGGATCAACCTACACAGCACTCGACTTTACAAAAATTATATAGTCTAACTTGGGCACTAATGCACTGTCGAACACAACCTGAGCCCGGACCTCCTGACCAACACCCAGAAAGCTGACCGCACACTGAGCACATAAAACCTGCCATGGCCTTAGGTCATCATCTCTTCCCTACCTCAGTTCTCAGGCTTCAGAACCGAGACCTTATCTCCAATCACTGCCCAGGGGTGAGTGTGATGCAGAAATCAGAACTCCTCCTTACCCATGGCAAGAACCCTTGTGGTTGGCACGTTGTCCAACGTTCAGTGTAGGAGAAACCAGCATTCACCCTGAGGCCCCGCCCATTCTTGAGTGCGACGAGGGCATAGACACGCATTGTGACCCTCAGCATGAGTCCTGTCCTCTATTAAATCCTCTCAGTGGCTGGACCATTAGATGTCATAATGGGCTTGACATGTCCCTAGGCCCCAATTTTTAACCAGATTTCTGATTGTCCAGTCGCCCCTCCCCAGGGCTCTACTCTGGAATCCCTCATTTGGTGGGACACCTGAGGTTAAAAAAGAAAACAACAACAACAACAACAACAACAAAAAACGGACTTATTCCAGCCCACAGAATGACCCCAAAGTCTTTCGACGGGGCCAAACCACCAGAGAGTAAGACTCGTCCATTTCCCATGAGGTCACCCAGAAATTCCACGACCATGAGTGACACGATATCCAGAGACAAAAACTTGAGCAGGAGCCTCACAGTCGCGCTTCTTTCAAATCCCGAAGAGACCTCCTCATGGTCTGTAGATCAGTCCTGCCATACCTATGACCCGAAACATAAGCCGAGTCTGTGTTTTCAGACAACTGTCCAAACAGCCCTGGCCTACACAACCTACAGGCTCAGGCCCCTGGAGCCAAACCTGAGGACTGTAATTGCCCTCTCCAAAGGAATTGTGTGTGCCCATTCCAATGGCCACAAGCCTTCTAATAGGATAAACCTCCAAATTCCTGATCCATCTCAATAGTGGTGGCTTCCCAGGAAAAACAGGGGCAATCTGAGCCCAACTGAGCACCTACCTACACTCAGACCCATAGACAGATGTCCCCAGAGGTAAAAAGGAAAGAACAGGCCCCTAGGCACTAATCAGATCCATTGCTTTGGTTTCCAGGCATCTCTCCTCAGTGGCCTGGATCAAAAGCAGCATATAGCTGTTTCTTGACTCACCCATCAGAAAACATCTCATCTAAACATGGGAAACTTGCACGTTGGAGCTGTGTCAAAGCCTCTGTTTAGGGGAACCCTTTAGGGCCCCAGTGCCACCGCTTCATTCCAAGGTCTCCATAGGTACAAAAGCACATTAGGACCCATCCCCAGGGGTGTCCATTTCAACTCAGCGTCCTCGGTTGCTCCCCACAGATCCAGGAGATCTAACCTGTCTTGTTGCTAGGAGACAATTGGAATGCGAGGTGGGCTACCCAGCCATCCATCCTTAGAACCCTGCTCAGAATCATTGGTCTGGAGCCAAACAACAGGTCTCAATTGTCCTGCAGAAGACTCTCTGCAGTTTGGGGCGTCTCACAACTCCCATCATGGGAAAACCCCCATGGCCTCGTTATGCCCTTCCATTCATAAAGGGGCCATCAGGGACAGAAGCTCCAACCTGAGCGATCATCTGATCCTCGCCCTGACTTCAGATGCATGAGATCTCGATTCAGGTCTGTAGATTGTGCCTGCCATGGCCTCACCAAAAAACCTAAGCCTAGCTTGTGTTCTCAGACTTTTGTCGTCAGACTACTGGCCCACAAGCCCTCCAGTTTGGCAATCTAGAACTACAATGCAGCACTCTGCCTGCCCACCAGAAGAAAAACATTGTCCTCTGGGGCTACCCAGTAACCCCAAATGAGGATCAACCTCCACCGACCTTGGCTGTACCCCAAATACATAAGCTTACCAGGGCACTAATACCCTTTCTGACACAGCCTGAGCCTGGACCCCTGGCCCCTCCCAGACAGCTGGCCGCACACTGAGCACATCGAGCCGCCATGGCCTTAGGTCGTCATCTCTTCCCAACCTCGGTTTTCAGGTTTCAGAACCTAGACCTTATCTCCAATCACTGCCCAGGGTTGAAGGTGATGCAGAAATCAGAACTCCTTCCCCATGGCAAGAAACCTTGTGGTTGGCATGTTGTCCAACCTTCAGTGTAGTTGAAACCAGTGTGGCCCATGAGGCCCGGCCCATGCTCGCGGGCCACATTGGTCACAAACACACATTGTGACCCTCAGGCTGAGCCCAGTCCTCAAGTAAGGCCCCTCAGTGCCTGGATGAAGAGATAGCATATTGGTCTTGCAATGCCCCTAGGCCCCAATTTTTAACCATAGTTCGGGTTGTCCCTTCAGTCTTCCCCACGGCTTTGCTATGGAATTCCTCTTTTGGTGGGACACCTGAAGTAACAAATCTGAAATGTGTCCTCCTATCCCACAGATTGACGAAAAGCAATTGGGAATCGGGCCAAATCCTCAGAGAGGTAGATTCGTCCATGGCCCATGAGGCCTCCCAGAACATTCCACGGCCGTCGCTGATACAAAATCCAGAGACAAAAGCCTAAGCTAGCGCCTCAGACTCGCACTTTCTTCATATCCTAAAGAGTTCTTCTCATGGTTTATAGATCGGGCCTGCCATACCTACGTCCCCAAACCTAAGCTGAGTTTGTGTTTCCAGACTTCTGTCCTCAAAGTCTTGGGCCACACACCCTCCAGGCTGGGCCGCTGGAGCCACACATTAGGAATGTGCCTACCAATCCATGGGAATTCTGCCCATTCCATGGTCCAAAATCGTACAAATTAGGAGAAACCTCCAAAGTCCCTGAGGCCATCCCAATAGTGTAGGTCGCCCGGAACAAACAAGGGCTGTCTGACTCCAGCTGATAATCGACCTCCACTCATACCATAGATGGATGTCCCCAGAGAAGAAGATTGAACCAGACAGGACCCTAGGCCATAATAGGATCAATTGCTTTGGGTTACAGGCATGTGGTTTCAAAAGCCTGATTCCAATACGAGCATAGGGGTTTTCCTGAGGCACCCATCAGAACTCATCTCGTCTCCACAAGGAAACCTGTGCATGGGAGCCATGTCCAAAGCTTAGGAGAGTACTTCAGGGTCCCGGTGCCACCGCCCCATTCCAAGGCCCTCATGGACCCAAAAACACATTAGGACCCATCCTCAGGAAAGTCCGTTTCGCAGCCACCCCGATTGCTCCGGCAGAGCCATCAGATCTAAACTGTCTTGTTGCTAGGAGACAATTGGAATGCTAGGCGGGCTTCCCAGGCATCCATCCGCGAACGGTGCTCTGGAGTCATTCCATATGGGATGTCCTGGAGCTGTCCAACTGGTCTCAATTGTCCCGCAGAAGGAATCTTTGAAGGGGGCATCCCACGACTCCCAACGTGGGAAAACCTCAATGGCCTCGAGATGCCGCTCCCTTTATGAAGCGGCCGTCATGCACAGAAACTCCGACCTGAGCCAACGTCTGATCCTCGCCCTGACTTCAGATGCATGAGATATTGGTTCAGATCTGCAGGGGTAACCTGCCGTGCCCTCGCCTGAAACCCAAGTCTAGCTTGTCTTCTCAGACTTCCGTCCTCACACTCCTGGCCCCGAAGCCCTCAAGTTTGGCAATTCCGGACCCACAATGCAGCACTCTGCCTGCCCTCTAGAAAAAAAAATTATTGCCTCATGAGCTGCCCAGGCACCTTAAATGAGGATCAACCTACACAGCACTCGACTTTACAAAAATTATATAGTCTAACTTGGGCACTAATGCACTGTCGAACACAACCTGAGCCCGGACCTCCTGACCAACACCCAGAAAGCTGACCGCACACTGAGCACATAAAACCTGCCATGGCCTTAGGTCATCATCTCTTCCCTACCTCAGTTCTCAGGCTTCAGAACCGAGACCTTATCTCCAATCACTGCCCAGGGGTGAGTGTGATGCAGAAATCAGAACTCCTCCTTACCCATGGCAAGAACCCTTGTGGTTGGCACGTTGTCCAACGTTCAGTGTAGGAGAAACCAGCATTCACCCTGAGGCCCCGCCCATTCTTGAGTGCGACGAGGGCATAGACACGCATTGTGACCCTCAGCATGAGTCCTGTCCTCTATTAAATCCTCTCAGTGGCTGGACCATTAGATGTCATAATGGGCTTGACATGTCCCTAGGCCCCAATTTTTAACCAGATTTCTGATTGTCCAGTCGCCCCTCCCCAGGGCTCTACTCTGGAATCCCTCATTTGGTGGGACACCTGAGGTTAAAAAAGAAAACAACAACAACAACAACAACAACAAAAAACGGACTTATTCCAGCCCACAGAATGACCCCAAAGTCTTTCGACGGGGCCAAACCACCAGAGAGTAAGACTCGTCCATTTCCCATGAGGTCACCCAGAAATTCCACGACCATGAGTGACACGATATCCAGAGACAAAAACTTGAGCAGGAGCCTCACAGTCGCGCTTCTTTCAAATCCCGAAGAGACCTCCTCATGGTCTGTAGATCAGTCCTGCCATACCTATGACCCGAAACATAAGCCGAGTCTGTGTTTTCAGACAACTGTCCAAACAGCCCTGGCCTACACAACCTACAGGCTCAGGCCCCTGGAGCCAAACCTGAGGACTGTAATTGCCCTCTCCAAAGGAATTGTGTGTGCCCATTCCAATGGCCACAAGCCTTCTAATAGGATAAACCTCCAAATTCCTGATCCATCTCAATAGTGGTGGCTTCCCAGGAAAAACAGGGGCAATCTGAGCCCAACTGAGCACCTACCTACACTCAGACCCATAGACAGATGTCCCCAGAGGTAAAAAGGAAAGAACAGGCCCCTAGGCACTAATCAGATCCATTGCTTTGGTTTCCAGGCATCTCTCCTCAGTGGCCTGGATCAAAAGCAGCATATAGCTGTTTCTTGACTCACCCATCAGAAAACATCTCATCTAAACATGGGAAACTTGCACGTTGGAGCTGTGTCAAAGCCTCTGTTTAGGGGAACCCTTTAGGGCCCCAGTGCCACCGCTTCATTCCAAGGTCTCCATAGGTACAAAAGCACATTAGGACCCATCCCCAGGGGTGTCCATTTCAACTCAGCGTCCTCGGTTGCTCCCCACAGATCCAGGAGATCTAACCTGTCTTGTTGCTAGGAGACAATTGGAATGCGAGGTGGGCTACCCAGCCATCCATCCTTAGAACCCTGCTCAGAATCATTGGTCTGGAGCCAAACAACAGGTCTCAATTGTCCTGCAGAAGACTCTCTGCAGTTTGGGGCGTCTCACAACTCCCATCATGGGAAAACCCCCATGGCCTCGTTATGCCCTTCCATTCATAAAGGGGCCATCAGGGACAGAAACTCCAACCTGAGCGATCATCTGATCCTCGCCCTGACTTCAGATGCACGAGATCTCGATTCAGGTCTGTAGATTGTGCCTGCCATGGCCTCACCAAAAAACCTAAGCCTAGCTTGTGTTCTCAGACTTTTGTCGTCAGACTACTGGCCCACAAGCCCTCCAGTTTGGCAATCTAGAACTACAATGCAGCACTCTGCCTGCCCACCAGAAGAAAAACATTGTCCTCTGGGGCTACCCAGTAACCCCAAATGAGGATCAACCTCCACCGACCTTGGCTGTACCCCAAATACATAAGCTTACCAGGGCACTAATACCCTTTCTGACACAGCCTGAGCCTGGACCCCTGGCCCCTCCCAGACAGCTGGCCGCACACTGAGCACATCGAGCCGCCATGGCCTTAGGTCGTCATCTCTTCCCAACCTCGGTTTTCAGGTTTCAGAACCTAGACCTTATCTCCAATCACTGCCCAGGGTTGAAGGTGATGCAGAAATCAGAACTCCTTCCCCATGGCAAGAAACCTTGTGGTTGGCATGTTGTCCAACCTTCAGTGTAGTTGAAACCAGTGTGGCCCATGAGGCCCGGCCCATGCTCGCGGGCCACATTGGTCACAAACACACATTGTGACCCTCAGGCTGAGCCCAGTCCTCAAGTAAGGCCCCTCAGTGCCTGGATGAAGAGATAGCATATTGGTCTTGCAATGCCCCTAGGCCCCAATTTTTAACCATAGTTCGGGTTGTCCCTTCAGTCTTCCCCACGGCTTTGCTATGGAATTCCTCTTTTGGTGGGACACCTGAAGTAACAAATCTGAAATGTGTCCTCCTATCCCACAGATTGACGAAAAGCAATTGGGAATCGGGCCAAATCCTCAGAGAGGTAGATTCGTCCATGGCCCATGAGGCCTCCCAGAACATTCCACGGCCGTCGCTGATACAAAATCCAGAGACAAAAGCCTAAGCTAGCGCCTCAGACTCGCACTTTCTTCATATCCTAAAGAGTTCTTCTCATGGTTTATAGATCGGGCCTGCCATACCTACGTCCCCAAACCTAAGCTGAGTTTGTGTTTCCAGACTTCTGTCCTCAAAGTCTTGGGCCACACACCCTCCAGGCTGGGCCGCTGGAGCCACACATTAGGAATGTGCCTACCAATCCATGGGAATTCTGCCCATTCCATGGTCCAAAATCGTACAAATTAGGAGAAACCTCCAAAGTCCCTGAGGCCATCCCAATAGTGTAGGTCGCCCGGAACAAACAAGGGCTGTCTGACTCCAGCTGATAATCGACCTCCACTCATACCATAGATGGATGTCCCCAGAGAAGAAGATTGAACCAGACAGGACCCTAGGCCATAATAGGATCAATTGCTTTGGGTTACAGGCATGTGGTTTCAAAAGCCTGATTCCAATACGAGCATAGGGGTTTTCCTGAGGCACCCATCAGAACTCATCTCGTCTCCACAAGGAAACCTGTGCATGGGAGCCATGTCCAAAGCTTAGGAGAGTACTTCAGGGTCCCGGTGCCACCGCCCCATTCCAAGGCCCTCATGGACCCAAAAACACATTAGGACCCATCCTCAGGAAAGTCCGTTTCGCAGCCACCCCGATTGCTCCGGCAGAGCCATCAGATCTAAACTGTCTTGTTGCTAGGAGACAATTGGAATGCTAGGCGGGCTTCCCAGGCATCCATCCGCGAACGGTGCTCTGGAGTCATTCCATATGGGATGTCCTGGAGCTGTCCAACTGGTCTCAATTGTCCCGCAGAAGGAATCTTTGAAGGGGGCATCCCACGACTCCCAACGTGGGAAAACCTCAATGGCCTCGAGATGCCGCTCCCTTTATGAAGCGGCCGTCATGCACAGAAACTCCGACCTGAGCCAACGTCTGATCCTCGCCCTGACTTCAGATGCATGAGATATTGGTTCAGATCTGCAGGGGTAACCTGCCGTGCCCTCGCCTGAAACCCAAGTCTAGCTTGTCTTCTCAGACTTCCGTCCTCACACTCCTGGCCCCGAAGCCCTCAAGTTTGGCAATTCCGGACCCACAATGCAGCACTCTGCCTGCCCTCTAGAAAAAAAAATTATTGCCTCATGAGCTGCCCAGGCACCTTAAATGAGGATCAACCTACACAGCACTCGACTTTACAAAAATTATATAGTCTAACTTGGGCACTAATGCACTGTCGAACACAACCTGAGCCCGGACCTCCTGACCAACACCCAGAAAGCTGACCGCACACTGAGCACATAAAACCTGCCATGGCCTTAGGTCATCATCTCTTCCCTACCTCAGTTCTCAGGCTTCAGAACCGAGACCTTATCTCCAATCACTGCCCAGGGGTGAGTGTGATGCAGAAATCAGAACTCCTCCTTACCCATGGCAAGAACCCTTGTGGTTGGCACGTTGTCCAACGTTCAGTGTAGGAGAAACCAGCATTCACCCTGAGGCCCCGCCCATTCTTGAGTGCGACGAGGGCATAGACACGCATTGTGACCCTCAGCATGAGTCCTGTCCTCTATTAAATCCTCTCAGTGGCTGGACCATTAGATGTCATAATGGGCTTGACATGTCCCTAGGCCCCAATTTTTAACCAGATTTCTGATTGTCCAGTCGCCCCTCCCCAGGGCTCTACTCTGGAATCCCTCATTTGGTGGGACACCTGAGGTTAAAAAAGAAAACAACAACAACAACAACAACAACAAAAAACGGACTTATTCCAGCCCACAGAATGACCCCAAAGTCTTTCGACGGGGCCAAACCACCAGAGAGTAAGACTCGTCCATTTCCCATGAGGTCACCCAGAAATTCCACGACCATGAGTGACACGATATCCAGAGACAAAAACTTGAGCAGGAGCCTCACAGTCGCGCTTCTTTCAAATCCCGAAGAGACCTCCTCATGGTCTGTAGATCAGTCCTGCCATACCTATGACCCGAAACATAAGCCGAGTCTGTGTTTTCAGACAACTGTCCAAACAGCCCTGGCCTACACAACCTACAGGCTCAGGCCCCTGGAGCCAAACCTGAGGACTGTAATTGCCCTCTCCAAAGGAATTGTGTGTGCCCATTCCAATGGCCACAAGCCTTCTAATAGGATAAACCTCCAAATTCCTGATCCATCTCAATAGTGGTGGCTTCCCAGGAAAAACAGGGGCAATCTGAGCCCAACTGAGCACCTACCTACACTCAGACCCATAGACAGATGTTCCCAGAGGTAAAAAGGAAAGAACAGGCCCCTAGGCACTAATCAGATCCACTGCTTTGGTTTCCAGGCATCTCTCCTCAGTGGCCTGGATCAAAAGCAGCATATAGCTGTTTCTTGACTCACCCATCAGAAAACATCTCATCTAAACATGGGAAACTTGCACGTTGGAGCTGTGTCAAAGCCTCTGTTTAGGGGAACCCTTTAGGGCCCCAGTGCCACCGCTTCATTCCAAGGTCTCCATAGGTACAAAAGCACATTAGGACCCATCCCCAGGGGTGTCCATTTCAACTCAGCGTCCTCGGTTGCTCCCCACAGATCCAGGAGATCTAACCTGTCTTGTTGCTAGGAGACAATTGGAATGCGAGGTGGGCTACCCAGCCATCCATCCTTAGAACCCTGCTCAGAATCATTGGTCTGGAGCCAAACAACAGGTCTCAATTGTCCTGCAGAAGACTCTCTGCAGTTTGGGGCGTCTCACAACTCCCATCATGGGAAAACCCCCATGGCCTCGTTATGCCCTTCCATTCATAAAGGGGCCATCAGGGACAGAAACTCCAACCTGAGCGATCATCTGATCCTCGCCCTGACTTCAGATGCACGAGATCTCGATTCAGGTCTGTAGATTGTGCCTGCCATGGCCTCACCAAAAAACCTAAGCCTAGCTTGTGTTCTCAGACTTTTGTCGTCAGACTACTGGCCCACAAGCCCTCCAGTTTGGCAATCTAGAACTACAATGCAGCACTCTGCCTGCCCACCAGAAGAAAAACATTGTCCTCTGGGGCTACCCAGTAACCCCAAATGAGGATCAACCTCCACCGACCTTGGCTGTACCCCAAATACATAAGCTTACCAGGGCACTAATACCCTTTCTGACACAGCCTGAGCCTGGACCCCTGGCCCCTCCCAGACAGCTGGCCGCACACTGAGCACATCGAGCCGCCATGGCCTTAGGTCGTCATCTCTTCCCAACCTCGGTTTTCAGGTTTCAGAACCTAGACCTTATCTCCAATCACTGCCCAGGGTTGAAGGTGATGCAGAAATCAGAACTCCTTCCCCATGGCAAGAAACCTTGTGGTTGGCATGTTGTCCAACCTTCAGTGTAGTTGAAACCAGTGTGGCCCATGAGGCCCGGCCCATGCTCGCGGGCCACATTGGTCACAAACACACATTGTGACCCTCAGGCTGAGCCCAGTCCTCAAGTAAGGCCCCTCAGTGCCTGGATGAAGAGATAGCATATTGGTCTTGCAATGCCCCTAGGCCCCAATTTTTAACCATAGTTCGGGTTGTCCCTTCAGTCTTCCCCACGGCTTTGCTATGGAATTCCTCTTTTGGTGGGACACCTGAAGTAACAAATCTGAAATGTGTCCTCCTATCCCACAGATTGACGAAAAGCAATTGGGAATCGGGCCAAATCCTCAGAGAGGTAGATTCGTCCATGGCCCATGAGGCCTCCCAGAACATTCCACGGCCGTCGCTGATACAAAATCCAGAGACAAAAGCCTAAGCTAGCGCCTCAGACTCGCACTTTCTTCATATCCTAAAGAGTTCTTCTCATGGTTTATAGATCGGGCCTGCCATACCTACGTCCCCAAACCTAAGCTGAGTTTGTGTTTCCAGACTTCTGTCCTCAAAGTCTTGGGCCACACACCCTCCAGGCTGGGCTGCTGGAGCCACACATTAGGAATGTGCCTACCAATCCATGGGAATTCTGCCCATTCCATGGTCCAAAATCGTACAAATTAGGAGAAACCTCCAAAGTCCCTGAGGCCATCCCAATAGTGTAGGTCGCCCGGAACAAACAAGGGCTGTCTGACTCCAGCTGATAATCGACCTCCACTCATACCATAGATGGATGTCCCCAGAGAAGAAGATTGAACCAGACAGGACCCTAGGCCATAATAGGATCAATTGCTTTGGGTTACAGGCATGTGGTTTCAAAAGCCTGATTCCAATACGAGCATAGGGGTTTTCCTGAGGCACCCATCAGAACTCATCTCGTCTCCACAAGGAAACCTGTGCATGGGAGCCATGTCCAAAGCTTAGGAGAGTACTTCAGGGTCCCGGTGCCACCGCCCCATTCCAAGGCCCTCATGGACCCAAAAACACATTAGGACCCATCCTCAGGAAAGTCCGTTTCGCAGCCACCCCGATTGCTCCGGCAGAGCCATCAGATCTAAACTGTCTTGTTGCTAGGAGACAATTGGAATGCTAGGCGGGCTTCCCAGGCATCCATCCGCGAACGGTGCTCTGGAGTCATTCCATATGGGATGTCCTGGAGCTGTCCAACTGGTCTCAATTGTCCCGCAGAAGGAATCTTTGAAGGGGGCATCCCACGACTCCCAACGTGGGAAAACCTCAATGGCCTCGAGATGCCGCTCCCTTTATGAAGCGGCCGTCATGCACAGAAACTCCGACCTGAGCCAACGTCTGATCCTCGCCCTGACTTCAGATGCATGAGATATTGGTTCAGATCTGCAGGGGTAACCTGCCGTGCCCTCGCCTGAAACCCAAGTCTAGCTTGTCTTCTCAGACTTCCGTCCTCACACTCCTGGCCCCGAAGCCCTCAAGTTTGGCAATTCCGGACCCACAATGCAGCACTCTGCCTGCCCTCTAGAAAAAAAAATTATTGCCTCATGAGCTGCCCAGGCACCTTAAATGAGGATCAACCTACACAGCACTCGACTTTACAAAAATTATATAGTCTAACTTGGGCACTAATGCACTGTCGAACACAACCTGAGCCCGGACCTCCTGACCAACACCCAGAAAGCTGACCGCACACTGAGCACATAAAACCTGCCATGGCCTTAGGTCATCATCTCTTCCCTACCTCAGTTCTCAGGCTTCAGAACCGAGACCTTATCTCCAATCACTGCCCAGGGGTGAGTGTGATGCAGAAATCAGAACTCCTCCTTACCCATGGCAAGAACCCTTGTGGTTGGCACGTTGTCCAACGTTCAGTGTAGGAGAAACCAGCATTCACCCTGAGGCCCCGCCCATTCTTGAGTGCGACGAGGGCATAGACACGCATTGTGACCCTCAGCATGAGTCCTGTCCTCTATTAAATCCTCTCAGTGGCTGGACCATTAGATGTCATAATGGGCTTGACATGTCCCTAGGCCCCAATTTTTAACCAGATTTCTGATTGTCCAGTCGCCCCTCCCCAGGGCTCTACTCTGGAATCCCTCATTTGGTGGGACACCTGAGGTTAAAAAAGAAAACAACAACAACAACAACAACAACAAAAAACGGACTTATTCCAGCCCACAGAATGACCCCAAAGTCTTTCGACGGGGCCAAACCACCAGAGAGTAAGACTCGTCCATTTCCCATGAGGTCACCCAGAAATTCCACGACCATGAGTGACACGATATCCAGAGACAAAAACTTGAGCAGGAGCCTCACAGTCGCGCTTCTTTCAAATCCCGAAGAGACCTCCTCATGGTCTGTAGATCAGTCCTGCCATACCTATGACCCGAAACATAAGCCGAGTCTGTGTTTTCAGACAACTGTCCAAACAGCCCTGGCCTACACAACCTACAGGCTCAGGCCCCTGGAGCCAAACCTGAGGACTGTAATTGCCCTCTCCAAAGGAATTGTGTGTGCCCATTCCAATGGCCACAAGCCTTCTAATAGGATAAACCTCCAAATTCCTGATCCATCTCAATAGTGGTGGCTTCCCAGGAAAAACAGGGGCAATCTGAGCCCAACTGAGCACCTACCTACACTCAGACCCATAGACAGATGTCCCCAGAGGTAAAAAGGAAAGAACAGGCCCCTAGGCACTAATCAGATCCACTGCTTTGGTTTCCAGGCATCTCTCCTCAGTGGCCTGGATCAAAAGCAGCATATAGCTGTTTCTTGACTCACCCATCAGAAAACATCTCATCTAAACATGGGAAACTTGCACGTTGGAGCTGTGTCAAAGCCTCTGTTTAGGGGAACCCTTTAGGGCCCCAGTGCCACCGCTTCATTCCAAGGTCTCCATAGGTACAAAAGCACATTAGGACCCATCCCCAGGGGTGTCCATTTCAACTCAGCGTCCTCGGTTGCTCCCCACAGATCCAGGAGATCTAACCTGTCTTGTTGCTAGGAGACAATTGGAATGCGAGGTGGGCTACCCAGCCATCCATCCTTAGAACCCTGCTCAGAATCATTGGTCTGGAGCCAAACAACAGGTCTCAATTGTCCTGCAGAAGACTCTCTGCAGTTTGGGGCGTCTCACAACTCCCATCATGGGAAAACCCCCATGGCCTCGTTATGCCCTTCCATTCATAAAGGGGCCATCAGGGACAGAAACTCCAACCT